>NC_137581.1:50268634-50569393 GCF_963210335.1 Falco punctatus
TAAAGGTTATCAACAACAATAGCTTTTCAAAGACTGATTAATTAAGAATATGATGCTGCTGCTTAGATTTGATGTAATATAGCAAAAGTATTTGTGAATTAAGCCCTCAGAATGAATCGAGTAACACTTTCATTATAGATAAATGAATTAATGGATAAAGACCTTTGCAAAAGCTCTTTGCAAAATCTAGTTGGATGATTCAGGAGGAAAGTTTATTTCATCTTCTGAAATACTGCACTTGTTTTGGCATCCATTTTGCAGTATCTTTTCTGCCCCTTGTGCCTTTTTTTTCTACTGCATCTGGCAACATTATACAATATTCCTGATTTTATTCTTCATTCTTACAAGGAAAGAAAATCCTTCTGAGATTTATACTGTTTCTTTTTTTCAAAATATTTTCCCCATTTATTTGATTTCTTTATCTGATATAAATACTAAATTTTAGAGAACAGAAATAGGTTATCTCTTAAAAAGATAATTCATGAAAAAGAGTAAGAGCTAGATTATGATCTCAAAATGATAATTTAAAATTTCAAATTGAATGTAAAATAACTGTTTTTAGACACAATAAATAATATTATATACAATATATTAAATAAAATAATACAAACAAAGAATCTGATTGACTTGAGTAAATATATTAAACAAGCTTTTACTGATATAAAATATATATATCAGTAAAAGCTTAATTTTCATACGTTTATTCATATCAATTGCACTGTTAGGTTTGGATTATTATTTCAAGAGGACTATACACTGTGTGAGAGATTTGTATTTTTTTTTAACTTTCAAAAAAGTGGAATTGGAGACATGATTTCCATTTATGTGTTACAAAATGATAAAAAAAAATTGTAGATTGTGTAATTCTTACTCTGTGTGAGAAACACACAGGCATCTTTATGCTGTACTTCAAAGTCTGTTTGATTTACAGCCCATGCAAGTAGCAAAATTTCAAGCAAATCTTAAGAATAATCCCCGGAGTGCTAAGGGCCTTGCCTGCTCCACATGTTTGGTGGAAGGCTATGTCACTGTATTTTAAAGCTCCCACCAAATGGCATTAATTTATCTTTGGGGGAGGTATAGGGAACATCATGTTCCGGGTTGGATTAACGCCTGAAAATTGCAACAGACCAGGATGTCCCATGAAAATTAATTAAACTCTTAGTACTATGCAGTGCAGAATCTATGTTCTCAGTTCCATGACATAAGTGGCCATGGAAGGTGTAACCCTCTCTGTTTCACACCATTTTCATTTATGTGGACACAGGTTCTTTGATATCACTTCTAAATTAAATGGGGTTAAGATCCTGTCCTGAAATGCATTCAGCAGAAATACTGTACTACTTACTACTAGGTGTAATATTTCTCCTGGCAAAACGTTGGTCCAACTTTTTTTCTTTGTGACGGGTATTTATTATAATTTTAAACACAGTGAAGAAGTCATTTGACTTCGGTTAGTAGATATCAATGAGATGTTTAAAATGAATCTCAGTGAATCTCACTCTTAAAGGTATTTCTGATTTAAAAATACACTTTATAAGAAAAGATGTTTCTTTGGCATGTTTCCAGGTGTGTGGCTTGCATATAACATAAGAAATATTTAAGTGTGCAAGGGGGAGTTAATTGCTGTTGGGAATGGTTTTGAACCTTGTTCTGAATTGTTTAATATTTGTTTAAGGGCTGGCTGATGTTTAAAACAGGTGATTATGTTCTTTGCATTTCAATTAAAAACATATGTTCCTACTTTATTATAAAACTTCAAATATCCAGAGCCTGTTGCATGTAAATGTAGGTGTGCCCCACCATCTGTAAATTAGATTTGCCGGTTCTGAATCACTTTTATTACTTGGCACAAATTTTAAGCAGGTGTATTTCATTTATAATTGGCTGAAATTATAGCCTCACTCAAATATAGTATACTTTGTTTTCAGCAGAATTAACAGTTCTGTGAAATACAGGGTATACCATGAGGCTGTACATGGAACATACGTTATAGATAAGTAGGCAATATTTACTTTGCAGTGCAGTGTTCTATTTCCGAGAAATTAAAATTGTGGGCACAAACTCTTCTGAGGTGGAATTATAGAAGCAGAAGTGAATTCTTAGCCTACTGCTAAAATATTTAACATTGATATTATTGCTATAATTGTTCTGAAAATGTCTACTAAGAGGTTTCTGAGGTGTAGTATACAGAGCATATGAGGGCTGTTCATAGAGAGCTGTTTAAGTCTGTCACATTACCTTTTCTCCTTATTCACACCTCTAAATCCCACTGGGTATAATAAAATAATACCTTAGTAATATTACAAGAAAATAAATTATTTCATGGCTCCAAGGTGTTGTTTATCGCTCATAGGAGGAAGTCTACTGGTTAAGATAGAGAAAATGTAAAGTACCACATTTTAGGAGAAATCAAAAGATTCATCTTAATATGGACATTCTTGGACGAAGTGAAGACTGTCTCATCTGTGTTAATATTCTACCTACTGAAAGAAAAAAACATGTGTTATATAAACACCAAAATGGAAAGGCATTTTTGTTACATTAATTTTAATACACACCATAGCATTCTGTTATTTCCTAGATATACTGTAAGATGAAAGTGTGCTAAACACAAATAAAAATGAAGAGGGAATAGAAAAATAGCTGAACAAACATGAAATGATCATCAAGGGCATAAACACAAAATTATAATCTCCAGTTACAGTACTTGAAAGAATGTAGACCAAAGGCAAGTATTGCTCTGTTTATTCACCAACACTAAATCTCTCTAGCTGAAGAGGTATTTGAATCATATACTACATATACATATGAGATTTGAGTTCCTCTTAGCTGCAGAAAGAATTACAAACAAAGGAGACAGAACTGTTCTGGGTGTCTTAGACAAATGATTTTGCTGCCTTCCTTTCATTCATGCCTGAATGGGGTACATAACAAACAAAAGGAATTAAAAGAGTGCAAGAGTAGGTGTATCGAGTATGTGAACATTTACCTTTTGGTATTTTTTTTAAAAATGGTACATATGCAAATGGTTTAATTAACAAAATTATAAAACAGCAACCAAAGAAAACCTTCTTGGTTTTTTTTCCCTTATTAAATGAATGCCAGGTTTTATTTTCTTTTACTTATAATGCACTTTCTTCCCAACAAGAAAACAAATCCTTTTAAGAAAAAAATAAATCCAATGATGCTACAGGGAGGTTTCATATTCATGGTCAGAGCATTTTTCTTTCATGCAGATATGTGATACACCACTGAGATAGCACTGTTAGGGCCAGAAGCACCATTATATCAGCATCTTAGGAAAAGTAGAAGCAGTATTTCTTTGACATGTTTACCTTTTAGGAATATATTCTGCATGCCGTACATTGTAAATATCCAGATTCACTTCGCAGTTAATAACTGTGCTGCAGCTTCCTTGTTTTCAAAATTATTCTGAGCAGGTACTGAAAGAGGGAAAGGAGGGATGTATTGCAGCACTATTAGGTGAAAAAAAGTCATAGCTATTTATTTGTACATGACTCTGGTACTATTAGTCACTTACTGTCATCTAGCTATCTGCTTCTTCGGGAAAACTGCATGTAGGATGTAGACTTCAAAATCCATGTTAAATTAGAATCCTAAAATCTGGGTGTACAGACAGAACAGCTCATGTTACCAACCCAAACTCAATAAAATTGCCTTCCCCTGACAATTTGAGGCTGCTGAATTCCAACATCTGCAAGCCAGACAGGGATAACCATATGAAATAGTGTTTTACTGCAGAAAAGAATAGTACTCGTTTTCCCTTTATTTTTTAATAAAAATGATTGAGATAACATATATTAGAATTTATGAAGAAAAAATTCTTGTGGCTCATGTAATTTAAATATCTAATTTGAGCCCAGAGCTAAGTTTTTTGCATACATGTTTTTTTCTTTTCCTTTATTACAACAAAGTTTTTGAGTATTTTTTATTGGAAAATTTTTCAGGTCCTTAAATTCAGCATAATAATAGGAGGGAGTACAATTGAAATTGAAAGGATAATTTCTTCAAATAGCAGTTTTTTAAAATACTTTGATAATACAATATTATTATTCAGTGTTTTGTATCAGTTAAAAAAAAATGCTTTAGAATAAACTGTCAGCATTATTACTTCTTTCCAGGGATTCGCACATCAATTATTTTGCTTTAGATTAAAAAAAATTCACTGTTGGTAAAGACAATAAATTTTTCTGCTCTTTAAAGTCTTTCTTGTCATGAAATCTTATGTATAGAAAAGATTATAAAAGTACATATATAGTCTTCAGATTAATTGGAATTCTGGGCATTTATTTTTACAACTAAAATAAGTGGCATCCTAGTGGTTAATACCCTGATTCACTTACCAACAAAATATGCATTACTGGTAATGATCTATATAGTACCCTTGAACACAATCTTGCAAATCTGCAAAGAGAATCAGTTATATGAAAATAAAGTGTTTCACCTCAATATATGCTGATCAGATGCTCACTTCTTTAAAGTAACTTTTGATAAATTAGTCCTATTATCAAAGCCTGGCTCTATTATAGTCACTAGGCTCATGCTGCATGCAGGGACTTGAAGTTTTGCTAAAAAGCCCTAAATAACTTATTTCAAAGTAGATCAGGTGCTATCACTGTCAACACACAATAAATATCAACAGGCTGTAGGCCCAGTGGGTTGCTCTTGCAGCTGCAAAATATGCTGATTTTTGCTCCTCAGCATGGAACTCTACTTAAAGTAATTAAACTTGAGATTAATGCATAGGAGAATAAGAAGTCATAGTGAGAGGTTGATTGGAAGTGTAATTGTGGTTGAATTATTTCTGTAAGTATAAAAATAGCACAGTCTAGTTTACAGTGATATGTGTATGTATAAAAATCTAATGAGAAACAATAATTGAAATAAATTTAAACATTAGCTTATATAGGTGTATGCATAATTTCTAAGTATCTGCCTAAGTATCGAAAGCTTTAATTGAAGAAAATTACTTTAAAAATTATGCTGGTAGCCATTTCAAAATGTAGCACAAAGGTATTTAGTGTTTTAAATGTAATAGTGAATAACTAATTATGGAGATGTGGTGGAAAATATGTTTCATTTCTTGTGCCCCCTTGCTTTTCTTAGAGAAACAAACATTTGAATTAGAAATCTAGAAAAAAAACCAAACCAAAACCAAGCAAGAACTGAGGGCATTACAGTGAAGAGAAAAAATGAATGAATTTAAAAGAAAAAAATACTTTTCTAAAGTAAATCTAAAATTTTTAAAGGAATAATAAACATGCAAAGGGCATAATAGTGATCTTTTGGCCATAAAGGATCACTAATACAGGATAAACAATTCCTGATAAGCAGAGTTTCTTTGGTCTTTATCTTTGAGATTTTTACCTTTTTTTGCCTTATGTTTACATCTATATCCTTTTATTTGTTTATGTAATTATACACCTGTATATGCATAATTTAAATATATAACTATATATAAGATTTATATCTAGAAGGAAGTTTTTCAATTAGATTTCGCATTACCACTGTGTTTTGTTTGTTTGTTTTAATTTAGGTGCTGTTTTCACTGGGGTATTGCACTTTTGTTTGTTTGTTTGTCTGTTTATTTTGTTTTTAATTTATTTTTATTTGTTGTTTGATTCTCAGGATGTCTATTTACAATTTCAAAAATGAAGGCGAAACCTGGTCAAGCTCTGTGTGATAACCAATACAGACATAATTTGTGACAAAACAGGTGATACATATTCGTTAAACACTTTGTCTGCACTATTGTTATTACATTGACAACAGCCTCAAGTTAGGACTACATAGCAAAAATGACTGTGGGAATTAATTGCCTAAACATAGTCATCTGGTTCTATTTGATCACACCACATGCCCTAAAGGATTCAAGATGTGCACATGTGGTTGACAGGCATGAGATAGGGCCTACAGGACACTCTTGTCATTATGGAGCATCAACCCATGTCATATGGATTCCTTGGAAGGAAATCATAAAGAGTACTTCAAATGACCCTGGATATATATTTGACCAAGTGAATCACTGCCTGGCTGTGGATCACCAGTAAACTGGGCTGCATAGTACAGATATGCAGTACACATTGCTGTGAGTTAGCTCGTATTTTTTATCTGAAGTAACAACCACATTTTTGACTATAATTCAGCTGTAGAAATCTTTACGAAGCATAGTGCTGACTGGATAGTTATTCATACATATAAATAAAAATAGGCATGCATTTCTAAAGTTGGTGTCTACGACCTTGCACTTTTTTTTTTTTATTCACCACACCTTCCACCTGTGAGTGCAGTTTGACATTAAAATGGGTGTCATGCCATAGTATGACACACACACATAGTGTGCCATATGGTGCATAGTGCCCTGAGCCACTTAAATCATACTGTCTACTAAGCTTTTCTATTAAAAAAAGCCAACCAACAACAGAACAACAAAAAACCACCCAGTCAAATCCAGCCAAACAAACAACAAAAAACAGAACTAAAAAGTGCATAATACACTGCAGGGTAAGCATTCATCAGGTCATAGTTGCACGTTCTGAGCATATTCCAACATAAAGACATATTACTGGTGGATTCGTATTCTCTCAACAGTGTAATTCTATTGCTAAACTATTGCATGCTCGAGAAGAGAAATATAGAATAGTCTAATGCAAAATACACACAAAAATGCATTTAATGACAGGGTTAATTTACAAGATTTTTTTCTTATATCTACTAAAGCATTGATGAAACTGCCTGTTCCATCTTCCTCTTAGATCACTCAGATCATCCCCTTAGGCCTCTTGAATAAATATTTAGCATAGAAGATTGAAATAGTAATATAGATATATGCATAAGTAAACTCCTTGTCCTTTGGATCTAAATGTAGTAAAATTCTTTGTTCAGGGGTAGAATACTTAATATCTGAAAAAAGAATCTTGACATTTTTCTGGATCTTATTTAGACTGACGTCCTGAAAAAAACCACCCTCATAAAAGACATTCCTGCTGCCCCTGAGGGCCATGGGGTATTTTTTTCTTTTTGTTATCTAAAAATCTATCTAAAAATATCAAACAATTGTTCTTTAGTCAAACAGTGTTATTAATATGCATGGGATCCTTCAGGCATTTGCATTTTCATCCACAGAGACTCTACTTTACCTTCAAAGCATGTAAATCTTTCTTTTCAGGAAAGAATAGAGAAAAAAAAAAGGTATGACTTGTTGAAAACCTGAGAAAGCTTTGTAATAAACCTCAGAGATGGAAAAGTCCAATTTCCTTTAAAAAAAAGTAAAATAAAATCCTCTTCAAGCAGAAATTGACCTCATGACCTACCTTTCTTCTGCTAAAGCCAGTGCTTATGAGCCATTGCAAGATTTCCAGCTACTAATGAGTAAAATGATTCCTTTGCATTATGTGCACTTCATATCCTAATTTCATAATTAAAAGGGTTATTATTATTGAGGTTCTCAGCTAGAGATAACAGAGTATATATAGGAAATTACAAGGGAAGAAGGGCAGGGAACATTTTCTTCATGCTCAGGCATAAATGAATACTGCCAGAAATACTTAAAGAAAGTAATATTTTTTTCAATTTTCAGCTAAATATCCATCAATATTTACAATTGTGGAAATATACAACTATTTAGATGAATCATGCAATATCTTTATTGCTATGTTATTTGCAAAAGTTTTCTAAAGGCTGAGTGATCTCGCTACCGTTTTCAGAATGGTTTTGTTTTCTTGGTTGTAGGTCACTCACTGGGCTTTTCTTCCTTGTGACATTCTGAAAAGTATGTTGTCTCTAAATAATATCGCAGCCAAAATTATTAATTCTGCTCAGAATAAGGAAATCTGGATTTTAAGAACATAAATGGAATTGAGAAGAAAAAAAAACTTCTCACTAATTTACAGTTAAACTGAAATTATTTATGCAAACAAACTGTGCAGGATTCATTTTACCTAACTTCATATGTTTCTGAGTTTAATTAACTGGGAGCTAGCCAATCTAGCCTATGTTCTATTCAGTTGAAAAAGGCAAGTACCTCAAAAAAATATTCAGTTAGTTGCCTAACAGAAATCAGTTTAATCACTTTTTAAATGTTATTCATTATATATTTATTTAGAGGCTATTCTGTGAATATATATTTTAAAGATTCTTTCTACTAGTGTTGTAAAAATATAAGTTTTCCCATGCAGAGAGAAGACCTCAGAGTTGTATGGCATTTCTTGTTCCTAGACAACATTGTTTTGTAACATTCATTTTGCTGTAAGTTGGCCATGCCGCGAAGGTCTTTAAATAGCTCTAACAATTGTATTTGTAAAGCCATTAGAGATGCAAGGATGTAATTTAGGCCTTGATTTGTTCTGGTGATAGAAAGTAGTTCATAGAGATGATTGAACTGTAGGGTCCTGATTTTTGGACCCAGTAAGTTAGCTATAACAGAATCTCTAGAATTTTAAAATTAAATTCAGTTTTCTGTGAATTTTTGCTTGAGCCACCTGTCCTCACCAACAGCTGTGATATGAGCACTCAAATTTCAGCAATGGTTGTTCTAAAAGATACATATATCTCAATATTACCAAAGAGTTGCTTACTTGAGAGATGTTTTCCTTCTTGAAAATACAGTTGTCATGAATAAAGTGATACACTTCACTCATAAGACAGAGGCAGCAATATATTTATTGGTATAAAACAGAGATTTAACAAAGTTTGATAGTAAATGCAACAGTGGTTTAGCAAGATTTGATGGCAAGGTACACTCGATTGTTTACTGCCCAGAGGACAGTGTTAGATAAAACTGTCAGGGAGACCCTCCCATTGAGTCCTGAGGCTCAGGAAGGAGCCCCTTGTCTTCTAAACTTCTCAGAGGGGAGCTTAGCTGTGGTTAGATCCAAACAGTCTCAGACTTGGTCAACGTTTTATATCTAAAGGATTATATGTACACAAGCAATCCTTTATACCACTTAACTAAGATTTCAAAGTTTAACACACTATTAATCACTTACCAAGAATCTGTTGCCGAAAGGTATCTCTCAGCCTTGAGGAGTAACCTTAAGTGGCATCCCTACTCAAGGGGAGGCCCTGTCGTGCAGCCCACTGCTGTGCAGGAGATCTCAGTGGGCTCTGGGCTCTCCACTATTTATGGAGCAAGTAATTGACTCATAGACATATCTGCATACTGACTACAGAAGTTAGTTTCTTTCATACTGAACTTGAGTCACATCTTGACCAGCACTGTTCAGTGGGCACATTGTTCACAATAGGCTATTGTGTTGTTATCTGTCTCCCATGAATTCACTTTAGGATACAGCCATCACCATCCAGATACACCCTTCATGACCACCACAGATGGCTATCACTTGATCATTGTTACAGGAAACAGAGGACAGGACTGGTTGGGGGCACAGGGTCACAACTGTCAGCAACTGCAAGGAAGACATGCCTGCATGATACAGCATATTATCAAGTAATAAAGGAGTATGCTGTAATTAGGTTAGGTCAGTGTCCTGGTTTCGGCTGGGACAGAGTTTTTTTTCTGCTTAGTAGCTGGCACAGTGCTGTGTTTTGCATTTGGTGTGAGAACAATATTGATAGCACACTGATGGGTTTGGTTGTTGCTGGGTGATGTTTATACTCAGTCAAGGACTTTTCAGTTTCTTGGGCCCTGCCAGCAAGAGGGCTGGAGGGGCACTGGAAACTGGGAGGGGACACAGCCAGGACAGCTGACCCAAACTAGCCAAAGAGGTATTCCATACCTTATGACATCATGCTGAGTATCAAAACTGGGGGAAGAAGAAGGAAGGTGGGGGGGACATTTGGCATTATGGTGTTTGTCTTCCTGAGTACCTATTACATGTGCTGGAGCCCTGCTTTCCTGGGGATGGCTGAACACCTGCCTGCCCATGGGAAGTGGTGAATGAATTCCTTGTTTTGCTTTGCTTGCATTCATGGCTTTTGCTTTACCTATTAAATTGTTCTTATCTCAACCCTTGAGTGTCACATTCCTTTCTGATTGTCCTCCCCACCCCTCTGGGTAAGGGGGAGTGAGCGAGCAGCTGTGTGGTGCTTCATTGCTGGCCAGGGTTAAACCACAACAGTCAGCTAAAACCTGTTATAAATGCCAAACTACCAAGTGCCACTGTAATTGTAATAGAACTTAAGTATTACCACCAAGCAGTATTACCAATGCTTATGAATTCTTTCCTTTATCAAATATGAACTTTAATTACTTGCCATACAATCAATAAAATTAGCCCTTTTTGAACTAGTGCTACTATATATGTGTGTAGATGTAAAAGATATAAATTATTTCAACGGTACAGATTTCACAAAGCTCCATGATGATGTAGGATCGCTAAAGTCTTTGAAAGTTTCTAGGAAACGACTCTTTAACTTGTTTAAGAGATATTAAAATCCCTACCTGATTTTTTCTACTCAATTTTAAATTATTTTTAAGTTTTGCTCTTTGTTTGCTATAAAACATAAAGTGTTAAACCCTTTTATTATCATTAATGTATCTTCATGCATTGAAAATCTTGATCCACTAAGAATAATAATCTTCAGTGTCAGCTCAAAATCAAATATTGATAATTTCAGTCAGCATGGTGTGCCTCTGATAACAGTAAATGAGTGCTGCTTATATGCTTATACAATAGTAAAATAGTTCACTAAATCACCGCAAAGTGCATTGCATTGAGTTTGTATTATAGATAAAAAAGCAAGAACTTTCTTGTGAACATTGTAATAGGACTTTTCCATGAGTCTACCTTTTCCCTACTGCAGTGTAAATTCTACTGCATAATGCATACACATATAAAAATAAAGAAACTTATTTCAAAGAAAATAGCTTTTAATTTCTGTAGTAAATACTCAGATATATTTAACCCGAAGTTATCTTAGTGCATTAATTCAAACTTAGCATCAAATAGCAGTTAGGGTATTCCTCGAAACACAGTCTAATACTTCTCTTAGTTATCTCTTGCCCTTAGGAGCCAGTAGTAGTTAGCTAACAGCATTTCATTTCTTCCAGAAGAGAACGGAGCTGCTCTTTCTTGGAGTGAATGAGGACCTCTCTAAAGGATCACTTCTTTCCCTTGACATTGTCTTGGAAGCAGAAACAGGGTGACTTCTGGTTTACTTTGTTGTGGGCAGTGGAAATCATAGAAGTGGGGACAAGCCTGAGATACTGACTGCACTTGGTTTGTCTTTGTTTCTCACTAGCCAAATAAATTTTAATTGTCAGTAAATTAAATTAATTTTCTCCAAGTCGGGTCAGTTTTGCCTGTAATGGTAACTGGTAAGTGATTTTCCTGTCTTCATCTCTACTCAAGAGCTTCTTCATCCTGTTTTCTCCCCCATCCTTCGGAGGTGGGGGAGCATCTGGCTGTATGCCAAGGCTAACCCACCACAAGGTGGGGCACTGGCCATCCCGTGGAAAGCCGCAAGACCATTTCTTTCAGTGTGGTGCAAAGCATTTGATACTATCCTGCATGATATCCTTATCTCAAAACCAGAAAAAGAAGGATTTGATGGATAGACCACTATCACTCTACTCTGCTCTCATGAGACCTCACCTGGAGTACTGCGTTCAGCTCTGGCACACCCAGCATAAGAAGCACATGGAGCTGTTGGAGCAAGTCCAGTGGAGGCCACAAAGATGACCAGAGGGCTGGAAAACCTCTCCTATGAAGACAGGCTGAGGGAGTTGGGGTTGTTCAGCCTGGAGAAGAGAAGGATCCAAGGAGACCTTATTGCAGCCTTCCACTATCTAAAGGGGGCCTACAAGAAAGCTGGAGAGGGACTTTTTACAAGGATGTGTAGTGATAGGACCAGGAATAATTTTTCTAAACCGAAAGAGGGCAGATTGAGATTAGATATTAGGAATAAATTATTTACTGTGATGGTGTCAAGACCCTGGAGCAGGTTGCCCAGAGTAGCTGTGGATTCTCCATCCCTGGAAGTGTTCAAGACCAGTTATTTTCCGTTTTTTTTCCTTCCTCTGAGATTTCAGCTTTTCATGAATGACTCCTTCAGTAGCATAGGTATGAATACTGAAGGGCAACTGCTACCTGGGCCTCTGGTGAGGGCTCTATAGCTGGGTTGCATGACATAAAGTCACATTTGGCACTGGAGAGCTACGAGAAGGGATTTTACATGGTGCTATGTGATCTCTGAGATAATGCTTGACCCTCTAGGTATCCCATCTGATCTGCGATTCATGATCCACAGTGTGCAGTCAGGTAAGATATAAATGATCTTGAGGAGTTACCTGACAGTGACAGAGTGGCCACTGAGGACAAAGAAGTTATACTCAAACTAAGGCAAAAAAAGGTTAATCAAAATTTCAGAGTTAAAAGTACATAGCTAACTGCAAATCTGTCGCAAATAGGTAATGATTAAAATGACAACTTTCAATAACTTTCTTCAGTGTTCTATAAGTTGAGAATAAGATATTCAAGTCTAAAAGATATTCTAAAGAGACCCAGTGACACATGTATAATGCTTAATTAGCAGACTTCATAGAATCATAGAATCACAGAGTTGTCTAGGTTGGAAAAGGCCTTTAAGATCATCAAGTGCAACTGTTAACCTAGGACTGTGAAGTCCATGACTAAACCATGTCCCTAAGTGCCACATCTATACATCTTTTAAATACCAATAGGGATGGTGACTCAACCACTTGTTATGGTGTATCCAATATCCCTGATGTTGGGAAAATTGTCTTAGTCAACATTGTAACCACTGCAAAACATGTTTGCAGGAGAGTTATTTATTGAGTCATTTGTTCAAGTCTACTTAAATGTGAAGACTGACCAAACCAAATGTACCTGTGCACGAAGTCAAAACCAGCTTTCATGTCGACCTGGATATATTTTTGCAATTCAGAAGGTACTTGAGATCTGGGAGTGACATGCTGCTATGCTGTGAAAGCCAGGTTTCCTAAAGAACAGTACAATGTGTGTTTTGCTCACCAGCACCATACTTGGATTTCAGAGAGACTTATAAAGCTTATAAAAGTTTGGCATTTGTCTTGTGATTACAGGGAAATGTTCATGCACAAAACTGAAACTGTATTGGTTATTTTTATACTCCCCACCCCCCCACCCCCCCACCCTCAGTCTACCTTGTGCACTGCTGAGTTCTCCAGATTAAATGACATTTGCAAGGCTGAGATCAATAATTTCTATTTGAAAAATAATTGCTATTTGTAGGAAATACTGATTTAGGTTTCTGAGAGAAAATGACAAATAACAGAGAACACATGAAACCATAAACCACTGAAAATGACATTTATAAATAAAGCATGGTTGAAATAAAAGTTTCTGTAATTTAAAAACCATTAACACCTCACAGATGTGCAAGCAAGGTAAATGTGTTATGAGGTAATCATTTGAGGTGATTACATATGAGGACAATGCAATGAGTGAAGAAACAATTTTGCTTCTTGTGCTGTCCTGACATTTTGCCAGGCTAGGTTTATGAACTCCACGGGAGGAACCTCACTACTCTGTTTGTTCAGTTTACATTACACAACAAAATGCAACTCAGTTTAGATTGTGTTGACAGGTCTTCTTGGGCAGCAAGGCCTGGGCCAGGATTTGTCAGTATGCAACTTCATTATAATTACCCATTTAATAGTGAGGATACTGCAAATGACTTATTTGGGCATAAGAAGATCCATCACAAAAGATCTGAGATAATTTTCCATAGCTCATTATAGGGTAAGTGATGGTTTGGACTAGATTCAACATCTTTGAGGAACACTGTGCTTTGACTGCTATGAACACAATAACCTTTCTGTGGAAGCTTGATGGACCCACAACAGTGCTTTTTGTTTAACACTCCTGTGCTCAGTTGTGTATTCCCACAAAGATCCTGAGTAGATGAGTGGGGTTTGTGTCCAGGTCACATGTTTTTGAATCTTACCATAAAAATTACTAGTAACTTCGTGGAATTCAAAGAGTTCTGTGTTCAGTCTTATTGAATTTTTATCACAGCACTGTTTTTTGCATGGAATTAACTTAGAAAATATTTCTTGATTCCTCTTATTCTCACTGTGGGAACAGAGATTATATCTGACCCGAAATGAAAGAAACCATTTGTTTGCAGTTACTGTCAAAAAGTTATCGCTAAGATTTGCACTGCTAGCATGCTCATTTGGGTCCTATTGTATACAAGGGAACAACAATTTTTTTTCCTCTGTGAAGCTAGAGTTTTCAGGGCATGCATTAAATTACACACTGAAACAAGCACAAACATTTGACCAAAACCTGTATAGACTGCTAAGTATGATGCATAAGTAATACTCTTTTTTTTTTTTTTTTTTGTTTTGTTAATTTCATATGAAAGCTGTTACAAAAATACTGAAAAATCACAGTCAGAAAACAGTTATTAAAACCAGGATGATACTGATGGCTTTCCTTATAACTTGTAGATCACAAAATTTCATAAGTTAAAATTAAAAACCAAACAAACTAAAAATTAGTGGCAGAGCTGAACTATTGCTATCCCTCAACAAGAAAATTCAGTGACGAGTTGTCAGGCACAGCAGAGGCTGGTGCCTTCCATAGGCCAGGCAGCAGCAGGGGCTCCCCGGGAGGGGTGGGCAGGGCAGGGCAGCCAGGGCCTGCCCCATGGCTTAGCAGGTGGGAGCCACAGGGCACCGGGCCAGCCTCATCTCTGGGTACTGGGCACTTCCCTGGGGATGGCGATGGCACACAGCCGGGCTGGGATGTGCACTCACAGGCTGGCTCTGCTCAGTGGGCCCATGGCTGGTCAGGGCTGTGGGAAGCTGGAGACCGTGGCATATGCTCGAGCAGGGGATGATGAACCTGGGGGGACTGAAACGGGGTCCTGCATCATGGGCAGGGTGAAGAGAGTCCTGGGGGAGTCTGGACAAGGACAGCAATCATAGAGTCACAGACTGATTGAGGCTTACCTTTAGAGCTCACCTTGTTCAACCTCCTGCTACAGTAGCTTCACCTATAGTAGGTTGCCCTGCCCCATGTTCAGACAGCTTTTGAAGACCTCCAGGATCTCCAACCTGTCCTAGTGCTCTGTCACTCTGACAGCAAAAAAAGGTGTTTCCTGATATTCAGAGAGAACCTGCTGTGTTTCAGTTTGTGCCTATTACCTCTGGTCCTTTCACTGAGCACCTCTGAAAAGAGCCTGGCTCCATCTTCTTTGCACTTGTTTTTTCTTCTATTCTGAATTCAGAAATGAAAGTTGCTTTTTAACATTACTGAATCCAGTGATGTAATCAGTTGATGTGTTGCAATGAACAGGGCATCAAGCATAGGCTTTATTATCTTACATCCTAGCGTGTAAGACATGGACCTAGATTATTTTCTGTCTTGTCTTTCAGCTTTGGAAGTGAATGAAAATATGTAATTATTCGAACAGTATTACTCTTAGACTCTCCAACACTATTTCCACCTTTGCTTTTCTTTTCCTTTCATATCTCAGATACTGCCAAAACATGTTACCTCTGCCTGTTGGATATAACTTTTGCTTTTATTCATGATTTTCATACATAGAAATCTTGATGAGCCTAGTAATTTCTGTATCATCTCCTCATCTGAACATCTTACTATTTTCACCCCACTGATGTCAGTCTTATGAAAAAGATACTGTCACATTCAAAGCTACCATAATTAGAATGTTCAAATCAGCAAAGGAGATTAAAAACACTTTTGAGAGTAACATGGAGGAGTTCATGTCTCACCAAGGGAAATGGTGAATTTTTCTCATTTTATTTGTAGCAAGAAAACATCCATTACCAAAAAAAAAAAGTTTAAAAAAGTAGATAAATATAAATATTTAATAGCAATAAATATTAAACAGAAACTATAAAGTTATTTTTATGTTGCCAGGAAACTTCACTAAGTTTTTGATCTCAGCAGGTAGTCTATTTACTAGATTTACTTCAGAAGGTTTTTTTGGTGGGGGTGCTACAGGGGTAGCCTCTGTGAGAAGAGGCCAAGAGCTGTGCCATTCTAGAAAAAGAAGTTGATTCTGGATGGCTTCAGCAGACCCACCATGGGACGCAGCTGAGTCCCTCAGCCAAAATGATGGCACCTTCTGGCAAACATATTTAAGAAAGGGCAAAAAATGATACACTACATCTGTGAAAGAGAGGAATGATAAATATATTTGAAACAATCTTGCACAATCAGAGAAGAAGCATGGGCAGGAGGTGCTTCAGGCGCTGGAGCAGAGTCTCCATTGAAGCCCATACAGAAGACTGGTGAAGCAGGTTATCCCTATGCAGCCCATGGAGAAGACCATGTTGGAACAGATATCCACACTGCATCCTGTGGAGGACCCCACAATGGAGCAGAAGGAAATGCCCTGAAGGAATATGCAACCCATGAGGACCCCATGCCAGTAGGGTCCTGGCCACCACCACACCCATGGAGAAAAGCTCATGCAGGAGCAGGTTTTCTGGAAGGACCTGTGACCCTGTGGAGGATCCACACTGGCACAGTCCATTCCTGAAGGACTGTACCTCCTGGCAAGGACCCATGTTGTAGCGGTTCTTGAAGAACTGTATCTGGTGGGAAGTATGCCTACTGGAGAACTTTGTGAAGGACTGTTTCCCATGGGTGGAATCCCACGCTGGAGCTGGAGAAAAGCATGAAGAGGAAGGAACAGCAACAAACTGTTTTGACTGCAGCCCCCATTCCCCATCCCTTCTGCAGCATTTGCGGGATGGGGTGGGAGGAGGAAGAGGAGTTGGGAATGAGGGAGTGAAACTGAGCCTGTGAGAAAGCACATGGGGACAGGGGAAGGTGGTTTTGTTTTTGTCTGTGTTTCTCACCTTCCTATTGTATTTTTAATTAACAATAAACAATATTGCCCTTTCCCAAGCTGAGTCTGTTTTGCCTGTGATGGTAATTAGTAAATGATCTCCCTGTCCTTATCTCGACCCACAGGCTTTTCCATCTTATTTTTCTCTCCCTGTCCTGTTGAGAAGGGTGACTGAGAGAGCAACTGGGTGGAGGTCGGGCAGCCAACCAAGGTCAAACCCACCATAGCTACCAACCTACTTATCTGATAATTTCTTTCCCTAGAATACTCTGCTGCTACAGTTGAGGTAAGTAACAAGGCATCAAGTTTTGTGAAAAGAAGGAATTGTTGACTTGGAAATTTGTGTGTCTGCCTTATGTTATTTGAATTTATTTTTTTTCCAAAGTAACTCAGAGACAATGTAAGTCTTGTATTAAAACTGATGCATATTTTCTCATTGTATTAACAGTGGGGGAGGGGCTGTGTAGGTACTACACTACTGAGCCAGTGAAATTTCTTCTGGGTTTCTTCTGGGTTTTTTTTGGGTTTTTTTTGGTTTTTTTTTTTTTTGTTGTTGTTTTTTTTTTAATTTTTGCTTGGGTTCAGTTTCCTCCCTCTCCCCATGAACTGTTTTTTCATACAATCTTCTCACAAACTGATTTGCTAGGTATTTATTATATCACATTATATTATAATATAACATTATATTATATTATATTATATTAGATTAGATTAGATTATACCATATTGTAATCATTCATAGTTATACAATTAGTAAGTATTTTAAGCTGAATTAAGGTTGAATATTTAATGTGTTTTGATCCAAATGTGAAATGTGAATCCAATGCAGATACCAATAAAAAGAGAAATTACATTTTTGTGTTTCCATGTTATGACTTCAGCTGCCCTCCAGTTAGGTGTTCAATCACATCTATAGCCTTAGGCATTGCACAACACAGTAACTGGAAGAATGAATCATGAGATAACAGAGCATGGCTATGGTATTACATCCTAATTAACACAGCTGTCATAAGAGTCAGTAGGAATATCTGAAGGAGCCTTTAAAAAAATTGTCTGTAACAGGTTAAGTGTTACAAGGAAAGCTTATAGAAATCAGCACATTTGGGAAACATCTTGAATATTAAAAGACATTCTGTTTAAAGGAAAGAAGTCAACCTAAATATGTCACATATCTTGCTTTTTTCTTTTCTTGTCTCTTATTCATAAATGCGTTTTTATGAAAGCAGAGATTTATTTTTGATGAATAAAAATTCATCTGCTGCTTCTGTTTATTCCTCCAGCTGAAGTCGTAGTCCTCTGACATCATGATCACTGTTGGGACACCTCACCTTGATGTCACAGAAGTGAATCCAAGTAGATACAAAGAAAAGAACCAGTTCTTTGTAATTAAAGCTTGACTTCTCCCCATATTAAAAAGAAGAAAAAAAGAGAGTGAGAGAGAGAGAAGAAATCCACAGAATGTAAATTATGTAGTAGTGGGAATAGTCCTTTATTAGAAAAAATACCCAGTATCTTCTAAGTGTATTTAACCTATTTTCTGCCTTCTTACACTGTGGATTCTGACTACAGAGAGGTTAAACAGACTTAGTATATTCAATGTTAAAAGTTTCTGCACAGTTACTTAAATCAGATCTTGTTCCAAATATATGTTGTTGCAAACACTGATGTTGTATCTATTCTTTAACTAAAAAAAATAAAGTAACCTGATAGCTATTAGAAACAAGCAGAGTTCCATTTCCTATTGAGCATTTTAAAACAGTGTTTTACAGGAATGGATACATCCCCACCCCCACGCCCCCACCCCCCACATGACACGTAAACTATATTTCAAAATATAATTCAACAAAAACAGGCATGAAGAAAGAAAGAAAAGAAAGAAAAGAAAGAGAGAAAGAGAGAAAGAAAGAAAGAAAGAGAGAAAGAGAGAAAGAAAGAAAGAAAGAAAGAAAGAAAGAAAGAAAGAAAAGAAAGAAAGAAAGAAAGAAAGAAAAAGAAAAAAGAGGAAGGAAGGAAGGAAGGAAGAAAGGAAGGAAGAAGAGTGAGTGTGAAATGAATGATCCTGAAAAACAATAATAGGAATTAGTACACAATCTGATTTTTTAAAAAAAATTGATTTCACATGGACAGTTTAGGCAGATTCTAACAAGTATATTATTATGCTTTAGTGCAGTTAACATCCTCTGTCATTTTTTTCAGCTACTGAAGGTGTGATTAGTAATTCTATTTTTTTTCTTTCCATGAAAATATTTTTTTTAATCAGGAAATGTACTTTTGTTGAAACTTACTTCTTTAAAGAGGTTTAAGCAACTCCTAAACTTAATTTGGAAACTTTCCCAGGTTCAGAATGGAATTTCAAAATGCAGATCAAATTCTACTTCACTACTGTAAAAGGACTGAGGGACATACACTGGGAGTATGTCAGAAATCAAATTGAATTCCCACAAAAGAGAAGAGTGATATAAAATTCATCTCTTCTATGTAAATGTCCACATCATCTGTTTGGATGAGTTATGTCGTTTTCAAAATTAAAACCAAAATGAAAACAGATCTGTAATCCCCAATTATTTTTGCCCAGGAAGAGGTTTCCCAGCTGATATTATGCCTTTACCTGTTAGGTATCTAAAGTAACTGATAATTCTTATGTATCATTTAGTATAGCACAGAGCTCTAAGAGCACGGTTTGATAATCAGATACTCTAGGTAAAAATGTTATTTCATGTTTACATTTATGTCATATATTTATCTCTTTTTTCCGTCTTTGTTTAAAATTATGACATTATTTTAAAACAACAACAAAAAAATAGAAATCTTGGCCACAAACTCTATGGTATTAAGAAAAAGAAATAATTACAATTTGCAGAATATATTGCATATACAGTAAGAAAAAGAAATTTTTCTAAATGTGGTCAACTGTCTGGCACTGATGGCAGGATGCTGTGGTGTCCAGATCAAACAGAAAGACCTTAAATGTGAGTAAACAATGAATACAATTAACAAGATATTAGATCAAGTACTAAAATACAGTTCTCTTTAATGGAAATAATGTAATATTTGCATACGCAGCAGTACAGTACAAGGTATCAGAGTGATCAGTTCTGTATGGAGGATTCTGAAGCAGTGTAACTAGTTATTTCTGTTGTAGCCTTACATAACCTTTTGAAAGGCTCCGCCCATGCTATCAGTTGTGGGAAGATTCATGTTAATTGTTATCAAACAATTCTTTTATCACCAATTAATCATTAATGTGTGCAGCCCTGGGTCCTCTAGTATCATCTTGTTACTGTCTTTTTCAAGGCATCTGCTTCTTACAGAGCTATCAGCGGCTGCCAGTAAGAAAGATGCCCATAGCCAACTAAAAGTTATTAACAAATTCTACATATATAACGGGCCTCTCATCGGTTTGATACTGATATAACTCTCAGCTTCCACTATTTAACAAGTCTTTAGTAACATCAGTGTTGTGGGTTAAGCCAGAGAGGCAGCTAAGGACCACACCACTGCTTGCTCACCCCCCTTGAAGTGGGATGGGAAAGAGAATCATAAGGATGAAAGCGAGAAAATCGTGGATTGAGATAAAGACATTTAACAGGTAAAGTAAAAGCTGTGCATACAAACATAGCAAAATAAGGAATTCATTCACTGCTTTCCATTACCAGGAAATGCTCCATCCTGGTAATGCTCCATCAAGCATAACAGACAGGCAAGACAAACACTGTAACTCATAATATCCCCCCTACCTTCTTCCCCCAGCTTTTATTGTTGAGCACACTGCCGTGTGGTATGGTCAACTGGAATACTGAGTCCTGACTCTGTCCCTCCCAACTACTTGTACACCCCCAGCCTCCTCACTGGCAGGGCAGCATGGGAAGCAGAAAAGTCCTTGGTGCTGTGTAAGTGCTGCTCAGCAACAACTGCAACACGGGTGTGTTATCAGCACTGTTTTCATCACAAATCTAAAACATAACACCACACCAATTACTCTGAAGAAAATTAACCTTATCCCAGCCAAAACCAGTGCAATCTGGTGTAATTTCAGTTTTCAAATTCTCAGCTACCGTGTCATTGAACTTCTAACACTAGGAAAGAAATTAAGAAATACTTTTTCTAAAAGGTACATTTCTCAGTCTTCACTAAAAAGTGACATTAAACTAATGTTTTCACATTGTAAGGAAATGAGGTGCAAGCTCTAGGATAAAAAATAATTAGAAGAATTTCTCCAAAATACTAATTTGAAAATAATTGTCATGTTTCTTGTGTGATTTTTTTTTTTACATTTTCTTCCTTGAATATTGATATATTATTTTATTTTCCTTCATTTTCTCTATTTCTGCCATTCAACTTAGCAGTGGGAAAGAAAATGGAGTTGCAAAAGGGACAAAGTAGATGAGAAACATTTCTACTCATTTCCATTCAGATTTTTAATAGAACTGTATACAACATTTCTATCATCTTTATCTTTTATTTTTATGAGAGCTCAAGGTGATCTTTCTAGTAAAAATGCATTTGTCTCAATGTTGTTTCTATTTACATGTGAATACCATCTACAAAACATTACTAGATTAGAATCCTTCATTCACTCACAGCAATACCAGTAGTTTCCATCGAGTTGCTCACTGACTGAATTAACTACATGTAGTTTAAATACGTAAGAAAAGCAGGACACAGCTAGGACCTTTGAATAACAGGTTGCAATTTAATAGAGTATTTCCACTCCCTTGGTGGGGGGGAAATAAAATCTGAAGTGATTTCTGATGTATTGTGCTTTAAGGAAGAATAATTTTCCGTGGCACATCAAAATGTTGTTGAAAATTATATGAGAAAATTCATAAAAATTATGCTTAAGGACTGGAAGCAATATATGTGCTGTAGTATGTTGCATATCCTCCACTATTTTTCGTACAACTTTGGCTAATCCTGAGCTTGATACCTATCCTACATAACACTCACTCATCAAAAACCTTTTATCTTGCCAATAGGTACTGAACAGGATGCTGTTCTCTCCATCATGACGCGTGACCATGCTGGTTTCCATGACAAAGGTTCTCTATAATGTAGCCTAATGTTTACCTATTTATTTTGTGATTTTGCAATTTTGAACAAATCTTATCAAAGCTGCAGTCAGAACAAAAATAACCTTATTTATCCTTGAAGTGACCTTCCCTGGAATGGGGGCAACCTGGGGCATATGGTGACAACAGCCTGGGCCTCCTCTGTAACATAATGAACAATTCTTTGGGTCTTGGAAATTTTAGAAATATTTTTTAAGGTTGTTTAAGGTTTAATGTGTACGCAGGATATGACATGCATTACTGCCTATCATACTTGAGCTGCCATACCTGACATTGCAGGTGTACGTGTATGAGACCTCCTGTGCTAATATCGGAAAAATGGAATGTGACAAGATGAAGGCAATTGACATGAGTCCATTGAATGTCCTGGAGTGACTTAACTACTAAGACTTTACCAGGTTCGTATAGTTTTTTCTGCTTCAGAAGAGATCCTGGAATTAACCTAACATACATACACTACAGATGACTGGTACAAGCAGGATTTACAGAGAAACAAATGACAGCAAACACCACAGATGCCTTTCCTGCCAGTTTTGCCTGTGCCTTAACCAGCCAGGCTGCTGCAGCTACCAACAGAGAGTGTCAGGTGTGCTAATGGGTGACGATACACTAGAAAAAACAGTTTCTTTCTTCACTTACAGCTACTGTAGGAGAAATGAATCAACATTTTAGATGTTGCACCATATTTTGCTAGTCAAGCTTTTCCCTGGTCTCTTTTAATGAAGGAGTGACTCTAGTCCATTTTTCTTCAAGAATAATACTAATTTTTAGAAAAAAAATGATCTGACAACCAAAACCCCAGAAAGCTGCTACACTAGCTGGAAAATAGGCAAAATGATTTTATATTTGGGAAAAAAAAATGCCATTTTTTCTGCATTTTTAAAAAAGTCTGATAAAGTACTTTGGGGAATTTTTTTGTTTCGTAGAATTCATTTTTTTCCCCCTAATTATTATTTCCTGTTTTATCTAATACCCATAACACTTTTCTGGTTTGGGGGGAAAAAATGGATT
Organism: Falco punctatus; assembly: GCF_963210335.1. Lineage (NCBI taxonomy): Eukaryota > Metazoa > Chordata > Aves > Falconiformes > Falconidae > Falco > Falco punctatus. The sequence goes on from NC_137581.1 coordinate 50,291,530, forward strand.
TTTATGGATCTCATACTAAATATGTCTGAAAGCCAGACCTAAAAGTTCTCACTGTCATTTCCATTTACTTCAGAGTATTTTTTTTCTTTTTTAGTCAGTAATTACATCCTCAGCACAAACTAGTTGACAGACCAGACAGCTACTCTAGTATGAGGTATCACTTCGTTTAGTGATTAAGATCTGACAGTCAGTAAAGAGAGGCAAGAACGATTTAGAAATAGACCGTTCTGCTCCATAGGAAGGGCACGTCTTCATTCATATTAAAATAGTTATATGGTATTTTGCAAAAGATATAAGGATGCAGGAGTACTTTATTTGAAGGTCTTACTAACAAAATGGGAAAATAAAAGAGAAGAAGCTGGTAAAGATGCTCCCCAGTAGTAGTTATATGTAGAAAATGGTAAATGTGAACTACTTCACATTTGCTTTCAGCTTTCAATTGCTTATAAAACTTCCTGGTCACGTATAAACTATTTAAACCAAAATGAATGTAAGAACCTGGGCTTTACTTTTCATGTTGTTCAGATTTTTTCTCAATCCCACATAAATGTTCTTCAGGTACAGGAAAAGATCTTAACAGTCACATTCTTCCATCAAGGATTTAATATCTTGCACTTTCAGAAGTCCAGAAGACTGGAGAATTCTCAGAGGCTCAATTCCTATCATGTCATAAATAATAGAGTCTTTTATACCATTTATAAGCATAAACCCCCATAAAGTTTCAAACCAGTTTCAATTTAGTCTGAAAGTGAATTTCCCACAGAGACTCTGAAGTTTGTCTAAGAAGCTAACATGCTCCAATATTTTTTAACAATTTTATACAATGTAGAAATCCAAAAATTACTTTAAAAATAAAGTTTTTTGTCCCTCTATGATTTTCAAAGAATGATAAATATGAAGGCAGGAAAGAAATTTCAGCAGTTTGAGACAGGTTGTAATCTCTATGCTTATTTAAAAGTTAATACAAAATCACTCAGAGCTGAACCTCAATGCCATGTCTAGATCTTTTCAAGTCTCAGGCTAAGGAACTTTGAACTTAAAAAAAACCCCAAAAAGTTCAAGTTGTTGCTGAATTGTATTCAAAGTAAGGTAGGTAAATCTATTGCTGCTTTTTATGCACCGATGTAAATTCTGTCCAAGGAGGGCTGAGCTTCAAAGTTATTAGAAATGCATAACTACACAGATGTTTCTTGTGGATTCACCAGGTTGCATACATAAGGAAGTATTCTGCCTTAAGGCCAGATCTATTTAATCTTGCTCCTTTCTGTCAGTGGAAGAATTTGTGAAATTAGGGATCTAAAAGTCTGTAAGAAGCACAGGATCTGTCTAAATTAGGTTTCCAATTTTCACTTAAACTTTTTGTACCAAGTGAGCCAGAATTCTTTTTTTTTTTTTTTTTTTTTTTTTTTTTTAATATAGGAAATTAAGTTGCTTTTATAGACAATATGTTGAATATCTCATTTTTGAGCTGAAGAACCTAACTCAAGGCAATTGAAATCCCAGAATGTACTGGTCTCATCAAAGTACCAGAAAATTGTCTGCTTCTTGATACTGATATTAGAATGTATTTAGACATTCAAGAAGAAATAGTTTACCAGTTGATTAAAATAAAAGGGAAATTTAGGTGAAGATATCAAAAAACAAAATCCAAAGCAGATGGAGATTCAATATGGAAGTTTCATTCTCAGCCACCATCAGATGCTATTTATCACAATTTAAAGAAATTTTTTATACAGTAGAGTGTCAAACAGAAAAAGTGCAAATAAAATACATCGTAAGAATATAATTCAGTATTTTTAAAGCTGATTTTGCAAATATACTTACAACATTCTCTAGGTGTCATGTGTCCACTGCTAGAAGCATTTTAACCAAACTTACTTTACATGAGTAAAAAGAACTCATGAAGTATAACAGTGAATATATGTTTAATGTGTCAAGACAAGCAGCAAATAATATATCACTGTTGACTTTGAATAAGCAAAATGAGGTATTCCTGAAGGTTAATGAAAGAAGTAAGCAAATAGGACCTAATCATAATGAAAAATAGGGAAACACCAATCTACGTCTGAAGACCAAGGAAAGGAGACTTTTAAATTTTTTTCTTTCCAAATTTAATATAAGGTTAAGCATTGTTTAGAAGTATGGCTGACTTGGGAACAGAGTTTCATTAGAATATATGTATCCCTCAACACTCAAATATTTTTCAGAAACATTTTGTGTCTGTAGAGTTTTGATTTAAATGACCACTTTGAAAACCAAGTTTTCAGTTTAGATCACATACCTCAACTTGGTTTCCAGACGTGTATTCACAATAATTCCTAATTTCCTGAGAATTTTTAAAACTCTTAAGAGCTTTAAAAACCAAAACAAAACAGAAAAGAACCCTAAAGTACTGTGTTTTCATTCCTTCACCCTAAATATCCACCTTTGTTGTAGAAAATACACCTGAACTCCAAGGATCATGTTACACTGTTGTATTATTGCATTGTAAATGGAGTAATATTTTGTGTGAATTATTTTAATCTTTTCTTTTGTTAGAATTATTTTTTTTGAGTGAAAGAGGGTAGACAAATTCGTAACTTATAATAAGCATATATCTAAGGATTCTTCCTACATACTTTGGGTTTAAATGTCAAAGATACAGAGGTCTCATAGTTATGTGTCAGAGTCCAACACTTTCTGACTAGGTTCTTTAGAGATCCCCTAAGAGGAGAGTTTAATGTTTAATTCCAAATTTACTCTTGAAAATTTTTCATGTTACACAAGATTTTGATGTAGCAGAATGATGCAGCAATTGTAGTGCAATCACAATACAAACACAATATCGCATTCAGCTGGATCCAACATACAGCTGTATCACAATATAAACATGACTCCCATTGCCAGTTTCTACGTGTTCACCATCAAAATAGTGGTGTCCTCTGTTGCCAAAAAGTAATACATGGGTTGAAGGCAGCTCAAGCCCATTTCTCTCTTCAAAGATCATTTTGTTGCTTTTTCATTTTTCTATTTTCTTTTAGGCCGATCCACATGTGTAGTTCACCCATGCTGGTGTGGTAGCTTAGGAAGACATTTGATTTGTTCAGGGAAAATCATTACACAACTGTTTGTTGTTCACTCAACTAATACACCAAGGCGGTCTGCTCAACCCATACAGCTGTTCATCTAAAACAAAGGCCACCTTCTAGTCCCCTTTTTGTTTAAATAAGTTCAGCTTTCTTTGCAACAGTCACTCCCCGTGACCTTCCCTGAGCTCCATCAGTACAATGTTCTTGCCTATCTTCTCTGAGCCTTCTTCTGTTATAGGAGTTTGTTGATTCATCACACCATGTCAATAAAAGATTGCAATGTTGTGAACTAAATTCATCTACATATCACCATATTAGATCCTTCACCAAATATGATGTGCATTCAGAATTCATAAAAAGTTCTAGACTGAGAAAACTGCATTTAGTTGAATACTTAAACATTTGTCCAAGGTCTGAACATGGCCATCCTTATCCAGGTGGAGAAAATTATATATTTTTCAGTCAGACCAAGAAATCTGAGGAAAATATTGTCTGACTCTATGCAACACAGCTATGTCATTCAGTTATATGAATAAAGGGTGATCCCTAACTGACATAGATATCAAACACCCATATTAAAGGCACTTTTAAGCTTCTGCATCACAGTTTTATTGATGTTTCTTAGTTAAGAATAACAATAAATGCTATTCTATACTCTTTATTTTGTTAGCAGTGATTTCCCACTTTTCATTGCATAAAAAGTAATTTGCTAATGTTTTTTTTAATTCTCTTGATATTGAAGTAATTTCATAGATGAAGTGTTTCATGAACTACAGGAGGAAAGAACTACATTTTCTTCCTGGTTAAAGATCCTTTAGCTTTACATTCAAACAGTTGGGAGTTTCTGTGGTAGCAATTCACACTAAGTGTTTTCTGCAAAACGAAATATGTTTATCTCCCTCTCTACACTTCAGCACCATGGTTTTCTATAAGATAAATTGAAAAAAAGAAATGGCTTTTTTATTATGTGATGTTTTAAAAAAACCAGCTCTTTAATCGACTATTTAATTAATGCTCTTTATGACTCAGTCATATGTTAAAGAATGAAAATCTTTGAAGTTAATCACTTAGTCTGTTGCTAAGGGTAAGAAAGAAAACCCCAAACCCTGAAGAATAATTCTATGAGCAGTCAAAGATTCATAAAGAGAATTGCACAGAAATGGTTTACAGCATGTTTTGCATTACTTAAAAAAACCCACATAATTTCTAGGAATTTCTATGGTTTTGAAATTTAGCTGAAGTCTGACTGTTCAGTTGACTATCTGATGTTTGAAAGAGTCAATCTTATTAATGATGAAAGAAAGAAGTGAATGATAATAGTGAGTGACAAACTTTCCAAAGAGAAGGGTTCATTGGTATACCAAAATAGCTAATATAAATAAGTAATCAAAGATCATGGTAATTTTAAAATAAATAAATAACTACATAACATTATGGCGCTAACACTGTCATAAATAATTTCATTAATAAATAATATAATTTCTGAAACAGTAAGAGAGATTAGTGATTTAATTGGGGGGGGTGTCTGTTTATCAAAGATTGTTGTTAAAATAAACAATTTCCAAATGGTAGCTGAAATTAGTTATTACTCTGGTGTTTTGTATTTGTCCTTGATGAACAAAGGATGGATTTTACTTTTTGCGTGTTTGTGTCTCACTCTCCATTTGTGGACTGCCATGGATCTAAGTCCTGAGGCCTTTTAAATTAACAGCAAAAAAATGTATGCTTCACCTAAGTGCATTTTCATAGAAACAGCAATTCTTCATTAGCCTCAATCTTAGGTGAGGCTTAATAAGAAAACTCTAAAGGCTGTATGCCCTCCTTAATATAGTCATAGTTTTTGTTTATTAATGTTAATCTGAATGATATAGCATTTAAATAAAGGAGTAGGCATAAGAATGAGATTTTCAATTTCACTATTGGATTCCTGTTCTGGTAATTAAACTCGCTTTACAGTCCTTCAGGTTAATTATAAGATTCATATCTTACATTCTTATAAAATAAACAGCCGAAGGATTTTTCCTCCCTATATATAAAAACTCCTCCCTGTATATAAAAAAACCCTGCAAATAAGGAAAATCACATTCGTAAAGGAAAAGTAAATGCAAGGCAACACATGAGGGTTAATAGTCCAACTCCACATATAATTTTAACTGCAATAACTTCAGCTGCAAATATTATAGCATTTGAAATTAAAATACAGCAGAAACTCATCCAGCTGCATTCTATGTACCTGTTTGCTAGAGGCTAGTATGTTCTCAGCAGTTACTCATGCAGGTTTACTCTGAATAAGGTGATCAACATATGTGGGTCTCACAGCAAAAGTTTTTGTGCTGCTGATCCAAATGTGGAAGATTTACCTTCCTAAAGCAGAATAGCAAAAAATGGGTCTTCACAAACAAGACAGGAGAGACTAACAGTATATTTAAAATAATTTTTCTGCAGAAACTAAGGGTTATTATTTGTCATTTGAACTTTGGCTTTGAAGGGTTCAAATTACGGGATAATATCCTCACTTCCTAATCCCTGGGAAACATCAGTGACATTCAAGCAGCAAAGGTTTTTTTAGTGTACGTATGTATGAAAATATACACATATAGATATAGAGTGACAGTCAATATGCATAAAAGTGATATTGCTTGGAATTTTACTGGACTTTGTACTTTGATCCTTTTTAACTGAAGGTTTTTGCTTGAGTTGTATATGAGACATATAAATTATTCTTATAGAACTCTGAATAACTTAATCTGGATTTCAAACAAAATCTTCCAAACTGAACATATATGCACATGGAAAGCAAATACTGATCTATATGTAAAATTATTTAGCTCAAAGTTTACCTAATCATACATAGGAAATACTAATTTCCCCAGCTGAGGTACTTTGGATAAAGCGTACTTGAATTCACATGAAATTTGAGATCTCTCTCCTTAGACATATACAGAAACATCTAGACATGGTGTAGCTAGAAAGATGTTTTGAAATAAACACAACATACTCTGACATTTCAGTGACACGATAAGTGGTCCTGTAAATGTAATAAGTCCCTAATTAGTTTATTTTATTTACATATTATCTTTTTGACTTAACTAATTAGAAATTCTGCTTTACATAATACTTTATAAATACATGCTAGAGCTATTGATACAGTAAGGCTTATTTATTTATGTATCTATTATGCCAAGCACTTCCCAAAATCACAGCTGAAAAAAGATCCAATACACAGATTGGAACAATTTAGTAAAAGAGGTTTGTTACTCCGCATTGTGCAATGACAGAGAAAATGGAAGGACATAATTAGTGAATGACTGTGACTCATATCCAGCACTGATTTCTGGCAAGGTGATCTCTCATTCACAAATAGCTTTTAATTTTGTATTTTTCTTTCTAAGCTGGTGATTGATTTCGCCAGATTTTCGAAGATATTTGTAGGGTGCCATCATAGTTCACAGTTATCTCTGATGAGTATTTAAATGACGCTAGAGAGAATTATTAGTGCTGTCTATGAAGATTCCTGATGATTCTTATTTTAGGATTTAATTTTCAGCCACTTATGACTTTTAACTCATTTTCTTTCTCCCTTACTGTCAAGTGTTCTGGAATTTTTTTAGCCAGAACGGTACAGAGACATTATTTTTCTGATACATATGTATAAATTTAATTGTAGAAAACAGATGCATATTATTTAGAAGATTTCATTTTACAAAGCTTGCAACCATGACTTGAAATTTTTCAAGATACTTGTTAGTAAGGAGTTGTCATTTACAGTTCCCGTGAAAGGTATCCTGAGTAGGTTGACATATTTTTGGCTATTAATCAGGCAGCTCTGTCTAACCTCTCAGATCTTCTATGGGCAAGGTGGCCTGTGAATGCATCACCCTGCTGAGTAACCAGGTAGATTCTCTTCTACAGTTGTAATGGCCCAGAAAGGATTTTCATTGAAGGTGCTCTTTCTGTCTGTTGAAAGCTGCTGCATCATGAGCCACAGAAATTGATGAAAAGGCTTTCTGATGAGATAAAAGGCTCTTCTGTCTGTAGCAGTACTCATAGGCTATGAGTGTTGGAAGCAATCATTTAGAAGTTTGGAATAGCAAGACAAAGAGAGGCGTAAGGATTCCAGGAGACAAAAGATCTGGAGAAAAAAAGGAAAACCATAACCAACCAAAGAAAAACCACTGTTGGTGAGGGTAGGATATAAATTGTATGTGTGTGTGCACGTGCATGCATGTAGGTAAAAAGAAGCTAGAGTTCAGACAGTGAAAGTGATGATCTTGGGTCCCAGTGAAAGAAAAGCTTGTTGAAGTCACAACACATACTAGTCTGAGGACTAGGAAAACCATACCCTGAGTTATGATAGAACTGTACTGGAATCAGTATTTTCTGGTTTCTCAGATCTGTGAAACATCACCAAGTTGAGGAGGACCAAGGAGGATTATTAATGAAAAGATTAAGCCATCTACAGGGGTATCTTTGGCTGCATGCTGCTAATGCTATCAGAGTCACCATTAAAGCAGCAGCACCTAAAATTGTCAGGAAGTGCTCGCAGCATTTTCAAAGTTTGTTAATAACAGTCAACGGATACTTCCTAAAGCTATGATTGTGAAATCAAAGTCTTTCCCTAGTTGCTTATATATGTTATAAAACATGCTAATACAGGAACTTCAAGGAACATATGTGAAGTCATGTTATTGGCTTTTGCACTGGAAAAGAAAAAAGGAGGAAAGCATAAAATAATGAACTGTATTACATTTCAAGGTTAGCAGAAGTGCCATTATTTTCCTGATACATTTGTATATATATAATTTCAGCTGATGCAGAAATTTCTATTCATGACTAAATGCTATCTATGAAACAGCCAGTAAAATATTTGCATTTTATTTGTGTATTGCTCTGGAATTCTATGAGATAATGTAGAACTTTGGTTCCATCACTTACGTTTCTCAGTGTACTTCAAATTCAAACTTGAGACAAGTTCTTTGATCTTGCATTAACCAATGTTAAGAAACAGAATCAATACAAGGGCTGTGATCCCATGTCCTTTTCTTGGTGGCTGTGAAACTGATTGAAAGAGAACTGACTGCTCAGTGAAACCAATAACTGCACTGAGGTAAAGGAGAATTGGGGCTGACTCATTCTAGTGAAAAAGAGAGGAAACTTACACTGTGAATTAAACATTTCCACTGTTAGAGACTTCCAGGGATGCTTGGCTTAATTTAACTTGTTACCTGAGTAATGAAATGCTGTTTGAAATTAGTGAAACAGGTAAGAAAGATGTAAGAACTCATCAGATGTGTATACACACACACATGTACGTATATATATAAACGTAAAGAGACAGCCCATGCCTCTCAGAGAGCCATGTTAGCTGATGTTATTAAGAGCAATGTTTTCTCACCACACTTTCACAAATTACTGGAGTCAATCACAGGAAGTCTAAAAGATGCTAGTTCTAATAGAAGCTGGATTTTAATAACTGTATTGATATTCCTCTAATGAAAGCAATGTATTTATATTTGTGAAATTGTAGTATAAACTAAATAAGGAAAGTTTATAGAGCACTCCAAGAGCATCAACATTTTAGTCACGTCTGTAAGGATAGGGAACTCTTATAATTACTATGCTGGTCATGTTATTTTAATCATTAAGTATATTGTTGAAATTTTACTCACCAATTTGAACAACTAAAGTATGTGGAAAGAATATAAACCAAAAAATCTCTCCAGACAATTGTTATCACGTTTTATTTGATCTAAAATATTTACAGCACTTAACATTTATATGATCCTGTCATCATTTACTACTACTTGCCTCATTATACTATAAAATTACACGGAGTTTAGAATTAAAAAATAACTGACTGTGTCCTCCCACAGATACTGAGGATTTCTGAATTTTGCCTAAGGCATCAGATTTTTTTAAAGATTATTTTCATAAGTGATTAAAAGATAGGTAGTAAATGGGATGAAGGATGAATTATTAATTTTTATGTCTATTACTTGCAAAGTTAACCATTCACAAACAGTATGTGGGTATTTAAAAGGTATGCTTGGTAAGCTAAGATACAGAAAAATCAATTGCATATATTCATACATAATTTTGCCTGTAACGTTTTTGCTTTATATGCCTGATAAAAATATAGTACTGATGTAGTGCTACCCTTTGGGAATGGTCAAGCACTTTGTCTCAGATGATTTATCGAGTTTCATAAAATGAAAATGGGTGACATTGAGAAGTGCCTGCAATTTCTTTGACCTTGGGCTGATGTTTTCGTCACATTCTTAGCTAACAGCATTTTCACATCTGTCATAAGAAAAGGCAAATGGATTCTGAAATTAGGTATTATGCCCTCATTGTACATCCCAGGGCCTATATAACATGACAGCAGTTTTCTATCAAAATACTTTTTCTTTACTGCAGCATTTTACACAGAACTAGTTCTGAGCACAGATACATGCTAATAAGGACTTTGACAATGCACGAAAACTTGCCTAAAAAGTTGCAGCTAAAACCCCCTAGTGAACAGAATACTATAACCAATCTTTCCTATAATGAATGGAAAACCACCACAAACTTTGCCATATGATACTGTAATAAAGGAACAGTAGAATATATATTAGTTAGGAATATAAAAAAAACCCTTCAACATAAATTAATTGTTTTTAAACAGTACTATAATAAAAATTTGGAGGATAAATGACTGGATTCTTTCTTTTTTACTTAATAGAACTAAACTTTATATTAGTAAGTCTAGCCTTAAAACAAAAGGCAACAAAAGGGACATAAGAAGAATCTATTTGAAGATGTATAAAATTGAATGATTTTCCCAAAACAGCAAATGAAATACCTGTTATGTAACATCTCCAGCCCAATTATTCAGCACAACATGGTTCAAAAGCCTAAGAATGTTTTTTGACAACCTTCATACTCTTTCTGTACACAACTGTGATGAGAAAAAAGACCAATAATAATAAAAAAAGATTAATGTCTTCTCTTTTGGTATTGTAACATTATTAGTGTTTTTATTTCTTGTCTCACTACCCATAATGCTCCACCTTTGAACAGTAATTTCGCAACAGATAGATATTTGTTGTCCAAACTCTAAGTTCAGGTTTTCTTATTCTATGCCAAACTGATGAAACCAAATTTTGAAACTGCTTCGGAAAATGTCATCAACAAGCAACATAACAGAAATTTAAACAGAATTTGTAACAAGGCAAGAAATAATTCAAAACTATTTCAAATAGCTTAATATTTACCAGTTTTCTGTTTGCATGTAATATCAGACATTTGTTTGCATATATGGAATTTGTTACAACTCTTCAGTAAGAAGAAAATCAGAGTTTATTATTCTTGATTAAAACTTACGTATAGAGTGATAGATGTGTAATGATAGGTTTTTGATATATCTGAAATAAAATAATTTCCTGTGTTTCTGAAGACTGCCGTATGAGGCGTTACAGCCTGTTTGGGCAGTGTATTCACTAATTAACTCTCACATAGCTAGACAGATTTTGCCATGTTTAGAGTTAAACTGGGTATTTTTTGACAAAGTTTTTTTCATCAAAAAGAGTATATCTGTCAACCTCTTTCCTAGTTGTAGTTCTCTCTCTCTCCCCCTGCCCCAGCCCTGCCCTGCCCCCCCCCACCCCCCCCACCCCCCACCCCCCACCCCCTGCACTGAGTTTACTGAACTTTTCTCAAATGGAAGCCAAACTTGCAAAGAAGTCTTCCGTATTTATTGGCATGTAGAAATAGGAGTGAAGAGAGTAGAATGCTGAACTGGAATGCTACTTACCTATATGTCATGCAGCAATGTGATTTCTATGCTCATTGCTATGTAGCCTGGAGCTTAAAAATTCCAGTTGTTCATCTGATTGTCATCTAGCTTTCTTAAATCATGTCAGGGACCCTGGATTCTATGCATTTCCAAAGCTGAGGACAAGGATGCTTACTAGACCACAATTAGAAGTCTAGGAATTTACAGAATAAATATATATTGAAAAATAACTGTTTCCTAGCTCACTTCTGGTTCCTGGTTCCTTGCCTATGTACATTGGATAAATATTGGCTCATTATTGGGTGTCTGTGCTTCATCAAAACCAAAACTTAACAGAGTACAGTAAAGGTGCTATGGTTGATATTGTGATACTACACAGTTTTCACTGCTTCTACTATGCAAAGGCTTTTAAATTATCTCACAGTTTTCAGCCACAGCAACTCTCACTGCATGTAGAATATCAGCAATTTCAGGCTCATAAATAATTAGCCCAGTGGCTACAAAACTGCATTTACATTATTTCAGAGACTTTAAACAGGAAAGAGTAGGAAACAGTAATTGCAGATTAGGGACATGAGAGCATCTAGTGTGGTTCAGAGGTGTTCCATGGACAAATACAATGTAATGTGGATAAAATAAGTTTGTTCTGATTTTGAACAGATTCAGGACTCTTCTGAGTCAGGAAGAAGGCAACCCTAGAGTCCCTATCAGCAATCTGCTTTCTCTGAGCTAACCTTCACCACCATGTTGACCAAGGTTTTCAGAATCATTGCTAGAGTACTTCAGGTTAAAAATTTGAACCAGTTCTCTCCTTCTGATGCCTAACACTGCAAATGGTGTGAGCACTGAAATAGAAAAAAAACTTTATGTAGCTATTCTAATGAGAATATTTCATTTTGGATGCATGTGTCAAAAAGCAAATTTATCCAACAGTCTAGTTTTAGCAACTTGTCAGAAAATATCTAAATCACAAAACGGCCAGAAATCCTGTATTCACCCTTCTTCATTCTGTCTGTTTTCCAAACTGACATTACTTGAATTCCATTTAAATGTGCATATCTAAACACCATTCTCTTAATATAAGCTCTTAATTAATTTCCTTACCTAATTTTCAAATTTTCAATTTGAAAAATAAAAATGCTTAGAAATATTTAAAACTACTTAAAGAAGTACAGAAAATCATCTTTAAATCAATAGCTAAGGAACATACAAAGATTTGTTGTTCAAGCATTTGTCCATTTGACTAGACATTTGATTCATTTTGTTGTGCATTGTAAGTATCATAGATTTCTCATAGACTGAGACTCAGGTTTACTCAAGGTATCCAACTTCTTGGTAGAAGAATGTGTATTTTTCTTCCTCCAGTCATGGTTCAGATCACTCCAGCATCTCAAATTATATCTGAGACTTTGTGTATTTCAAGTCAAACTTAAAGACATTAAGGATTAGGTCTATTTTTAATTACATGAAACAATCAAAGAAAGGATACCATGGGATAAGCCAATTTGAATCCTGATCAGAGTTATTAGTGCTTAAAAGCTTGTTTGGAAAAGGACTACTAGTCAGAGGACAGGGAAATAAATGTTCATAGAATTTGAGTGACACCAAAACAGCATATACTGGGCATGCAGTACAGGATAAATCACCAATTACAGGAAAGAAGCAGGGAAAAAGTAGAATAATTCTGAAATGGCTGGACTACAAAGATAGAAAAGTTGCATTTTAAAAGAAAATCAGTGATTAGAATATGGAAGAACAGATGGTAAATATTGTAATTTTCTCTTTTTGTATTTTGTTTTCTCTTCAGTGCAGGTGTACACAAAAGTGAAATAAAAGAGCTGGAAAAGCTAAACCTCAAACCTTAATTCATCTAAATAATATGAATCCACTTCATAACATGTTTATTATTCCATTCACTTATATGCAGTGCACTGTCTCAAGACTAGGCTTTAACTTTGTGTATCTTTTTAAAAAATGTGTTGCATTTACTTCTTTTTTAAACAGCTGTACGTCCACTGTATATGTGTATAAACTTTACATTCAAAGTAGTTTTCATATACTTTCAGGAGAAAGGAAGACAATATATCAATGAAAGATAACAATAGTATAGGTAGAGACAACTGCAGGAAATTCTGATTTGTTTTAACCTTCCTCTTTTTAACTTTCTCTATATTACTACTATTGGGTTTTATCATTTTGTTACAAGCAAAGGGTCGACTAAAGGAGGTTTCCCAGGACTGTGTTCAGTTAGGCTTTGAATATCTTCAATATTTGCGCAAGTGTAATTCTGTCTGCCACAACTCAGAATGCACCCATCTATCAAATGTGGAACAACCCATATTTGCACAGAAAAAAATGACTATACAATATAGTAGTAGAAATTCAAAGTGCTTGAGTTTTTATGGTAGTCCAGCAAAAAGAAACATTCCAGCACGCAGGAATGAAGCCTGTAATTTTGTTGTAAATTTTGTTGCACATTATTATTTATTGATGAAAACTATATGACATCAATCATTTTAAAATGCTTCAGAAGGATTATAGGCCTTTTACTATCCCTGAAACAGCAAAACCACAAAACACCACAAAACCCTTAAGTATATTGGCCATACTGTTTTTTTTTTCTCATCCAAAAAGAAATGTTGTCCTTAGGAAATATTCAGTGAGAACTTCTTATTCATAAACTGGCTGATATTCCTTGTTCAAGCAGGGGAATAAATCTTACATTTAAAAAGTAAGGCAAAATTTGGAAGACAATCGGGGAAGTGTGAACCAGGAAAGGTCTATATTCTATGTAAATCCATAAAAAACCATAGAGGTAACACCTCAGATGCATGCCTCTAATTGCCAAGCAAAATTTTTCCAGTATCTTCTACAATAGAACTTACATAATTTAAAACTGGGACTGAAAAGGAATGAAAGTATAGAGTTTTTTAGAAATTATATTTATTTTTAACTGTAATAATATGAATCAAATATTTGCATATCTCTGTGATTTTGATTACTTAATGAACTGAAAAATAGAAACTAGTCATAATATCTGTTCATTCTGAATGCATAAATAAATTTTAATAGTGGTTACAAAAAGATAAATCTTCCCAGAAATATGGCTAAATAATATGAAAGCCAGCTCAAAAAGTAAGATCTTTTTCTGGTTGTATATATATAAATTATTAACACATGCTTTTATGGGACACTTTCTTTTATGAAGGAGTTATTTGTTATTCAATAAGTAATCATAACTAGTTTCTACACAATCAAGAAATACTTTGTTAGCCATTCTTAACATAGGGTCTGTAAGATAACTCAATTTAAAAGTTCTCCCTCTGTACATTCTTATGATTTTTTCTGAAATCTTTGCTCCCTGCTTACGATCTATTTTAGGATATAATAATAAAATAAAAAATGTTCTGTAATTCACATTTGAGGCCATTATTTCTCCCATCATCACATATTTCTGCATATTTTCCAACATTAGATTTCGTTTGATATGTCTCAGCCCTTTCAGATAAATGAAAGTATTTTTGGATTTTCCATGCTACTTATCTGAGTATTTCTTAACACCCAAACTTGACTACTCCTTTAAAATACTTCCTGTCAATCAGTGATTTATTAGTCCCAGACTAGAATACTTACAGATGATGACTTCCAGTAGAACTGTACCCAAAATATTTTAGCAGTTAAATATATTTCATGCATCTTGCTTTACAGTTTCTGTTCAGAGTGGACATTTTTTCATATCATTCCACAGTCTGTGAAAACATTCTTTTTCTCCTGATCCATAAAATATATAGTTAAAATCTTAGATAGTTATCACATCTGAGAATACTCGTTATATATAAGGGAGAAAGAGATGTACTGAATAAAAGCATTTCTGGTCACAAAGAAGATAAATTATGAAGAGAAGATCTGTTAATTTGTAAACAGCTGATACAGCTCAAAGATGTGAATGCTCTGCAATTGAAACACTAGCCTTGAGTGAACTCACATATTTTTTTCTGATTATGAAAGCACTAGAATAAATTCTGAAGGCAACTGGGTTAACATGATTACATGACATACTATATAATCAGAAATCCTTCTGTGTCTACTTGCTGCATTAGTGATAATGATTTGAGATGCCACTGACCTGACCAAGCACAGCCTACATAAAATACTTCAATTTCAGTATGTTGTTGTACATATGAATGTCTGCAAGATTTTAAAAAATGCTTCATATGAAAAATTAACATTTGATACTCTAATTCAAGTATACTCAGGCAAATTGCATTTTTTTAGTTATAAAACTGATGGGAATTCATAATAAAAGATAGGTCGCAGCTATAGCTTTTATAAAGCTTTTATTGATCTGACCAAATATCTGTTTGCTTGGGGTTTTTATTACTAATCTTTTTAAACATTCTTACTCTTTTTACCAATAACCTCAGAGATTCCTCAAGACCTGTAAAGGATAGCAAGTTTGGATTCTAAGGCTGTGCTGAAAATGGTTCATACTAGTTTGGTTCACCAATATTAAACTTCTATGCTGATTCAGAACCCTCTAAAGCAGCTGCTGAGGGCAAAATCCTGTTACTCATCTAGTGTAATCTTGAGCTGCCATTATTTTCTGAGTATTTTCTGCAAATGCTAATTTGTATCCATTAAACCATAGATACCATAGGTTATCCTAAATAACACAAAACAACTATGTAATAAGCTTCTTTTAACATCTTCTCAGCTACGTTTCCCTCTGGCTTCTGTTGGCTGCATAGATTAGATTTCCATTGGGTAAAATGGGAACTGGGAAATCTAGCCGATATATGAAGATACTTTTCTGTAGATGCCTCCATTTAGATGTCTTAATCTTGAACTAAATCTTACTGTATATGTTTCTCCAATAAGAGGCATTATTTTATCCATTTACACAAAACAAGGCACAAATAGCAGAAATAAATGTAATGAATTAGGCTGAAACCAAATTAATTTAACTCTAAGAGGAATGAAATTTTTTCCTCTTTAGGTACAATACAGCCAGCCCTTAATCAAAAGTAACTAAAGGAAAGAGATGATATGGAACCCTAACTATGATAGTCCTGAAATGGAAATTCAGGACATACCAATAATAGTGGAAATCTTTATGCATTCTGTGTATCTAGAAGGAATGACTCATAGTAATAAACTCCTCTTCAAGCTGATGGGAGGCAAAAAGTGCATATGCTTCCTTATGCCAGGTAGCAGCATCAAGTAGATGATAAATCATTTTGTAAATCCAGTTAAAATAACTCCCTTCTGACTTACAGAAAGCATTCCAAGGCATCATTTTCTTTGAATAGCCAATATTGACTCTGCTACTAATTGAATTAGAAACTATAGTTAACCTTGTTGTAAACTCATACACTTTCCAACTGAATAAAAGCCTTCTTAGTACATTACCTGTAAGTTACATGTACTTTAGATTCTACAAAAGATATGAGAAATATTCCTCATTAGAAGTTATTTTTATTTCTTTTGGTTTATGACACATCTGTCTACTTCCTGACATGCTTATAACAGCCTAAATGCCTATACGTAATAGGCCTAAATAGAATTAAAAGAGAATTCCTGTGACATCTTCATTACATCTGTTTTGTCTTGTTAATTTACTGATGTCTGAACTTCTGTTCCAAGGTTTGCCTCAAGCTCTCTATGCAGCTGAGGTTACAGGTATTTATCTGGAATGGCTATTACAATAATTTGCTGTGTTAGAACATCCCCTGCTCTTTTGACATTAGCATGACTTATGTGGTTTTAATATTTTTTGACATCTTATATATTAAAGGAGAACTATTAAGAATATTTACCACTATTATATCTTGATTATATCTTGATTTGTTTTCTTTCAATGCTTAGGAATAAATCTTAACCATCTCAAAAGATTTGTTAGATTTCTCTATCAATATTTTAAGTACAGTGTCATTAGTCTAGCTTGGCATAATCATAAACAAAGCTGTTAGACCAAGCTTTGAGTACTTCTGTTTTCTTTTTATTCACTTTGAATGCTTTTTTTGTCAATTAGGAGAGAGTTTAATTATTAATATCCTGTAAAATACCATGGTCAATAGTGGCAGTATAGCTTGCTTTTCTTGTTTCTTCCCTTTATATCAGCAATCATAAAAAAGTGATTAAATGAAATAGACTTTCTGAATTGATTTACTGAATACAGATTTCATTTCACAGTTTTTTTCAACATCATAATGCTTAACATGTACATATGTAGCTGGAATAGCAAGCCAATGCAAACACAATAAAATATGGCATAGTAAAAATCAAGCAAGCTGATGTATTTTGGGTAATATAGGAACCTATTCCCCTATTATGGATTGTAAACTGGCAATGCTAAATCACTGTATTTTGTAGATAAAGTATTCTGTTTGTATTGGGCTTAGATGTAAGAAAATAACATGAAATTTATACTAATATCAGAAGAGAAAAATTATGATTATTCTGGGGTTTTATTAGTTTGTTTTCCCTGCTTTATTGATGTGTTTATTCTGCCACTTTCTGACTGAAAAGTAAATAAAAAATAGGACTGTAGTACTGATCCCCTTGAGACAAACCTCTAGGGCACAATACATAGTTATGATAGAGATTCCTCAAGGCATACATGTTAAAATAATACACTCGTTTTATCTTGTCATCTCACCTATGTTAATCAGCATTGCCTTTAGTTGGGGCTACTTGGACATCACACAGAGCTACACTTTTATTCTGTGCCGATTTTGGGATCTTCTTTCCTGTTGTGGTATACATATGTTTGAGGACTGAATGTTATACCCAGTGCCAGATCTCCATTATTCATATGAGATTGTAACATGTTGTTGGATGTCTACAGAATTTTAGCTGTTGTTCAACTGCATACTTTTCAAGACTTGTTTCCTTAGTTTCACAAAAGTGATGCAAATTATAAACATTCATTATTCATTGTTGTGAATGAAACATGTTTTTTGAGGTATTTGAGAAAATTGAACCTTACCTTACCACTTCAAAGCATAAATTGACAAGACACTAGTAAATGGATTCAAAATTTGAGAAGGCTTGTATCTACTGTTTCAAGGTTTGTTGATGATACAAAACTGGGAGGAGTGGCAGATTCACCAGAAGGCTGGGCTTCCATTCAGTGGGTCCTGGACAGGCTGGAGAGCTGGGTGGGGAGGAACCACATGGAGTTCAACAAATGTAAGGCCCTGCACCCAGGGAGGAACAACCCCATGCACCAGGACAGGCTGGGGTTGACCTGCTGGAAGTCAGCTCTGCAGAGAAGGACCTGGGAGTTCTGGTGGACAGCAAGTTGCCCATGAGCCAGCAGTGTGACCTGGTAGCGAAGAAGGCCAATAGGATCATGCTGGGGTGCATTAGGAGGAGCGTGGCCAGCAGGTGGAGGGAGGTGATTCTTTCCCTCTTTGCCCTGATGAGGCCACATCTGGGGGACTGTGTCCAGTTCTGGGTTCCCCAGTTCAAAAGAGACAGGGAACTGCTGGAGACGGTCTAGCGAAAGGCTACAAAGATGATGAGGGGACTGGAGCATCTCCCTTATGAGGAAAGGCTGAGAGAGCTGAGTCTGTTTAGCCTGGAGAAGAGAAGACTGAGGGGGGACCTTATCAATTACACAAATACTTTAAGGGCAAAGAGTCAAGAGAATGGGGCCAGGGTCTTTTCAGTACTGCCCAGTGACAGTACAAGGGGCAATGGGCACAAACTGAAACAGAAGTTCCTTCTGAATATGAGGAAGAACTTCCTTACCTTGAGGAGTCACACAGTTCTGGAGTCTCCTTCTCTGAAGATATTCAAAACCAATCTGGATGTGACTCTGCAGTCTGCTCTAGGTGAACCTGCTTTAGCAGTGGGATTAGACTAGGTGATCTCCAGAGGTCCCTTCCAACTGTTCTGTGTTTCTGTGATTCTGTAATTCAGCCCAGTTTCTACTGAACGTTGCAACACCACCTGAAGTCACTGGAAATATCAGTCATAGAATGACATGTTACATTCTCCCTATCAGATCTGTTCTGGACTCCTGCATGCCTCTGTTAATATATACAACGCATCATTATTTTAACTAGCAAAATTATGACAAAAAAAAGAAAAAAATCTTTAAACAGAAACAATCATAAGAAGACGAATCACTAATTCATTACAGTGCACAGCAAGTAAAGCCTAAGAGTTCATTAGGTAGGAGAGCAGTAATTACTTCAGTAGCTTCTTCACAAATGATAGTTGTTGATTACTTATTTGCTTTAGTTACAAGACCACTGTCTCCTGTTTTGGAAATAAATGTGCCTTTTCTGCTTCAGCATTTGTGCAGCAGAAAGGTAGTGTTGTCCTAACACAAGAACCTGTCATAACACATTTTCTCATGTTTGACATAAAATGGAAAAAATACTATTTATTGCAAATAACTCTAAATATTATATCCAGTTTTGAATTGCAAATCAGTAGTGGCTTTCAAAGATCACTTATAACATTTTTCATATCATCTCAGTTTAGCACTGCTTTCCTGGGAACTAAATGATAATGTCATGTACTTGGGGGGTCGTTGGGTGGGGGGGTGGGGAATTTAAAATTAACCCTTGTAAGCTTATCACTGCCACTGCATGATCTCAATGTATAGTGTTCAGGTTTTACTAAAACTAAATAAAAATGTTACGTATGCACTTGCTCTGAATAAAACCAGGAATTACCATCAGAATATCTTTAAAGATGTGTGAATTAATTTGGCTTGAAAACTTGTTAAATTTCAATTTCTTGAGAAATTTTGCTTCTTCAGGACTCTGGGAATGAATTACTCTGAGAGGCAATTTACTTGTTTTCAGTTTGAGAATTATTAGATGTAGTTAATTAAACATAATGGGAGGAAAGTGGTGAAGCGCAAGGCTAAGTGTTACCTCTCCGTAACAGCTGTCATCCACTGGAAGAATGGAACTGTTAATCTCAAGAATGCAGCTTGCATAGGTGGTTTCCTCAAAAAACAAAGCCTAAAAATCTGGAAGGGATCAAGATGTGATGAAATTCTTTCCTGTCAGATCAAAATGAGTTATATACCAACTTCAGTAACTGCAGGACATAGTAATAGTGTGATGAAAATGGCATGAAAATCCAGGAGACCCTTACAAAAGTCCCTTATTAAGAAATAATAATATGAAATGAAATTAAATGAAATGAAAGTACTCCACCAGTTTCCCTTAGCATTGGGCCATTATATTGAAAAAAAAATATCGGCCTGAGCTGGTTTACTAGTTGACATAGTACTCAATGACGTTGTTGCATCTAATGCTTAGAACCTATTTGAACTTCTGATAAAAAAAAAAGGTTATTTCTTATTTCATAACAAATGTATGAATACAAACCAGTCTCTTACAGCCTATTATGACAAAGCTTACATTTCTTTCAGCAGAATAATTTGCCTCAAAACTCTCATAAATAGTTAAATGTTTATCTATGTAAGGATGGAATTATCTCCCCAGTTGCACTAGACATAAATCTATTCTAAATAAAGGACAATTCTGTAGGGGACTTAAACTGCTAAAGAGGTGTTAGCTAATGTAACTAGTTAACTTCCAGCTAATCATCAAAAAGTTAAAATAGAACAATCTGATGTAAATTTATTTCTATGCATGAAACTTAGGTTAAACATATTTTAAAAAATACAGTCTTTTTGTATTTGTGCCTTGTATGTGAAAACAGATTTCTAAGATCTTTTATTAATATTATTTGATTAAATATATGAATTAAAGTGGATCCTCATCACTTATTCTATATAAGGCTATACAGCAGTATAATCTATTAAAAAGCAAAACATAGATGACACCTGAATATAATGCATATCATACCTCGTGATTATACATATATATAACACACTTTATTGCTATGTAACTATCTACAAGTATCTGGGCCAAAATTCTAATAGTTTAATACTTACTTGCATGTAGCATTTATGCTCTGAATTATGGGATGTCTTTCTTCAATAGGGAACTACTTCTGATTAGAGTAGGAAATTAATGTTGAAACTGAATTTTCACAAGTGGTTCTAAGCACATGATATATTTATTAGTGCAGCAGTAAGGGATAGTAGCTGAGTCACATGAAAGGTGAAACTGTTCCTGAGGACATGGAATGCTTCTCACAGACTGAGAGTAACAAATAAAGAGAAAAAAACAGTTTGGGTGGCTGTTCAACTGATCTTGATGATACAGATGTATCTATGAAGTGAACAACAGTAATCTGCTTTCCGTGGCATTACATAGGTAAAATTTGTGTTAGACACTAACTCAGAGTTATAAAATTTTAACCAGAAACTAGCTCATTTGGATAAAAAGTAAACAATATATATAAAAATAATATTAATAATGCAGAAGGAAATAGTTATCAAAAAAGTTGACACATAGTGAAATAATGTATTCTACTTTTACATAAACAGATACTAACCTAGCTAGTAAGGTTATTTTTGATGTTAAATTCTTTACATTGCAAAAAATAAGTATGTTTGAACTAGATCCAGAATCTAAGTACTGACAAAAGAGTTCAGTTTTCAGGGTTTTTTTTCCCCCCTTTTCCTCACAGTTACATAACAGTACCATCCTTCCAGGTAAGTCTTAGTCCATCCACTGAAGAAAAACTGTATTAACCTTATTTATACAAGTATTTCCTCTTATTTGTTTGGAGATTCTCACAAAATGAGAAATATATAGTCTGAAATACTGCCTAATAAACTAGTTTTGCACCTGGAAATCTGTGGATATAGTTGGAAATATAAGATTATTTTATTATATGAGTGGATGTCTGAAAACACAGTTGGTTGGCAATCTCACCACTCACCAGGATCAGTAAACCTTTGAGAAAATTTAACATGTTCTTTTAATATGCTAAGTAAGTAAACCAACAATAAATTTAACTCTTTTGTGAAAATCATTGGAGAAAAAAAGATAGCTATAGTTTAGAAAAAACATTAAATTATGGCTATAAATTGTTTTTCAATGTAGGAGAAAATAATACCTTTTTCCAGTAAAACCTTGCATTATACCTTCTTTCTTGTTACATATATTTTTGACAAGAAGATGTAAATTTTTAACTTTTTAAAAGCTTTTGGTATATATTAAATAATATCCAGCCTGTATAAAATTCAAGGGAAAAAAAAGAAAAAAAAAAACACCAAAAAGCCCAGAAAACTTTCACCTTGCTTTCACAGATTTAAGTGATTACAAGAAATCACCAATGGTGTTGTAGAAATGCTGTATAAATTCCATGCTGATTCATTGTGTCTACACGACAACTCTAGATTTCAAAAGATGAAATCAAAATAATTCAAGTTGAAAGAAGCATCTGGACTCATCTAATCAACTGCCTGCTCAAACCAGGGATAACAACGTGCCATGGATCATACTTTTAACTATTTGTGTGTGAATCGTGAAAGTCTGAGCTTCACTTTTGTCTCTAAAGTACCTGTTACTCCAGTTAAATGCATGATGTTAGGTCTTACAAATATTTCAATAGGCTATTTGAAGAAATTGTTAATTCATTTGGGAAAGATTATTTGCAAAGAAACCTTTCTCTCATTGTGCTAGTATAAACATTATCACAACTTTTTACTGTCCTAATCCTTTTACTTCTTTGCTCTGTAAGGAAAGAGGTGGTAATCCTTATACTATGAAATAGCAAAATGAGATGTCCAGATGTTGCTCAGGCTAAACTTTGAAGGTATTAAAACTCTTCCTGAACTTGCCTATCTCATTTATCAAATATTTTTTCTTTATCTGTCATCATCTTCCTGGTCATCTGTGACTTACAGAGAATTTTTGGTATGATGAAACTTTATTTATTACACTATATTGTGTAATTCAGTGCTTTGAAAGGCAGATATCTGTCCATTTGCTAATACTGGGAAGAATATTTTACAAATAAGTGGTTGATTAATACAGAAGTTAAGTTGGAATTATGCTTCCAGCTGCAGAGGTGAACTACTGGGCTATGTATTCTAACTTTGGAGGATAAAGAATGCAAAACTTGTTATCAGCACTTTCTTCATTCAATGGAAAGGCAACTAATCCTGAGTCCTATAATTTGCTTTACAATGCTTTTCAGAACAGTGATTAGTAGTAACTGGTATTGATATGTAGTCAGCAGTTACTTTTTTTTGTCACCAGCTGTGTTAGATCATCATCAGAGTGTCTACTGTGAGCTATGTAGCAAAGCAGAGTAAAGGAGTGGATCAGTTATTATAGTTAATCTGATTCAAGATCACTGGGAGGAGGAACAATGAGGAATACTTTAGAAAACAGATGAATATTTTAGTAGTTTTTATGGTTTTATTACATTTTATATTGGACAGAGTCCTTTAAAAATAAGGATAGGTAGTTTATCTTGCCTTGGAACAAGAGTTTGAACTAGACACCAGTCAGGAACAATTCTAAACCATATTTTCTATCATTGCAATTATTCTGTGTACAAACCAAGAAAGTTCTAAATGCTTTAAAGTCTTTTCTAAACTAAAGAAACTGCTGGATCTTAGTCAACCAGAGATGATAAAGTTTTATCTGCTGCAAGTTTCAACTGTTTCTGGAGAAAAAAAAAACTGTAAAAGTAGTCAAGACAGACACTGAAAAACAGATTTGACATGAATTTAAGGCACTGCACGTAACATAATGTTGCTGCACATGGATTTAACTCTCTAGTGTTTCCTTCTTTATTTTAAAATAAACTCCAGGGCTGTATATTTGTATAATCTGGGCAACATGATTGAGCTACTGATTGATCTGGTTTACTTTCTGTGTCCTGTTTCATCCCATCTCCCATCATATATTAGTTCACCTTTTTTACACATATTCAAAAATTGTACCTTATGCTTTTAATTTATCACTGAAATAAGCAGCACTCAGCAACTGGTCATCTAAATAACTACCAGACATCCAAATTCTACTACAGCTTCTTTGCAGAGACAGCAACTGAATGATTATTTTCTTTTATTAGCTTTGCCATCATACCAGAATTATTTTATTACTCTCAAGACTGATCTTCAACCAGCTGGATTTTATCTATGCCCAGTTTTCTTCAGAAAATATAAATTAATTGTTTAGTCCTCAGCACCAAACAAAAAGCCGTATCTCCTGTAGTCTTCATTATAGACTGCCTCCATTTTCAATGAAATGTACTATCCTTCTGGTTTTAAAAGAAAAATCAGAATAGTGTGATAAAGTTCATGGGGTTTCTTGAAGTAGCAACTGCAGCACGACATTTAAAAATCAAATGCACTTGCATAACTAACAATTGCTTTCAGTAGTTTAGGGCAGGAATTGCAGAGGTCATAATGATTTTCTTCAAATCTCTTGTATGCAGTAACAATGTGTATCCTGTACAAAAACTTTAACTCATATTATAGGAGCTTATTTAGATGGTAGGTAGGTACCCCTAAATACAGCCAAAGAACTTCAAATTCAGCTCAGAAGAAATCTTCCTTTTAATTTTTTTTCTAGATTATCCTTATAAAGAATATGATCATTACCTTCAGTAAGTGATGCTGTGCTTTAGAAATAATCTTTCCATTGACTGCAGAGATTAAGCCGCAGTCAGACTGAAAACTGAACAAAAAGGTTGCAATATAGATAACATCTTTCATTTCCTATAGCCCCATTGGCATTTGAGTCTGTGGGATGAACTGATTGAAGTCAGTGGCGTTTCACCTGCTTTCAGGATGTCTGAATAACCAATTATATTTCTTATGATAAAGAATGAGAATGGCATAAAAGTTCATCTGTGTAGGATGAACATGAACATTGTGCAACAAAGAACCGGAAAAGTCTTGTATGTTTTCATACTGCAGTTATAGCAAATGTGTCTATCATATGCCTTCAAGTTCTAAACCACCTACATATGGACATATCCATAAACAAGTAAATCATGTTAAGTAATGAAAGAATATGTACTGTCATGCATATCAAGTAAGACAACATAGTATGGGAGCTTTTATTTTTTTAACTTATGCTTTTAGACTTTTCATTGTTACATTTAAAAAAGCACATACACAAAATGTAAAAGGTCTAAATTAATATTACTTGTAGAAACTAATATTCCTATACTACATATACCCTTAATTTCAACTTGATTTTGCTAAATTCTCCCAATAACAAGGAACACATGGATTCCATGATGCATTACACAGTTCTGGTAAAAATGCTTCAGAAATATCCTGACTTTGTATTTGGACAATCTGTGAGTGACATCTTCCCTCAATGTACTTTATTTCCTTTGGGAGGAGATGATGTTGAATAGGGAGCGTGGGTCTCACTACCTTTGAGGATTGTTACGATGTTTGTGGGTTTTCTAAATATAAGTTGATAGAAAGTACTTCAAAAAGACTATTAGAAGAAATTACCAGTGTACAGCAAGGGAAAAAATGGTTGTATCAACATTTTATGACCGATTTTGCATGGAATGTCAGATTTTGGGGAGTGTGTGTGTTTTTTGGTGCTGTTTTTTTTTTAAATAAGACAACTTTTTATCTTCAGTGTCTTCTACTTACATTAGCTTGTGGAAGCAGGTTAGAGTTTTCAACTCAGATATCATGAATACCTGCATACCAAACAATTTCCTATGTAGTCTTCATTAGCCTCAGTCTTGTTTGTTAACATAAAGGAACTTGTTTTAATTCAAAAGCTAAACAATCCCAGACACAGTGTGCCAATGGTGGATCAGGTCCAGGTCTATATGGAGTGTCCAGCCAAGAGCAGCAAGACATGGCACCAGAGAAAGGTCTGGAGACAAGGTATTACATAGATCCAGAGTCTATTCAGGAGACATGGCTGGAGATAAGCTACAACCTATGTCCAAGCAATTCATGTAAGAAATTAGCTGTCTACAGCTGTAGATCTTTAGGTTTAGCAGCTGGGATACTAGGTCCAAATGGTCCATCCAGATGACAGGGCTAGAGAAAGGCACAGCTACAACATTGCTCAGGTCAGGACCTGATTAACCGTACCTGAGCTGAGACAGGATCCTGGGCCATGGGCAGGGGTGGGAGAAGGCCCCAGTGGAGGGGCAGTGACTGCTTTAGTGCCCTCAGGGCCCTGAAAAAAGTCTCCCTTCTCCCTAACTTGAGCAAGTGTTGTCTTCCCATGTCACAGAGGTCTGGGCTCAGAAGGATGAGCTGTGCAGTGATCTGACTGCTACGGAGCATCAGTGTTCTATTTTAGGGGATACAGAGGAGGGGCAGGGAACTGGGAAAGGGATGTGGCTCAGACTGCAGCTCAGAGCCAGGTCTCAGCAGGGCCACAGCAAAGGGATTTGGAGGTGGGATGGGGAATCTGGAGTTGATACAGAGACAGAGCAGTCTTAAAGCTGGGACAGGGACATGACACTGAGGACTTGAAGCTGTGTCAGGGCCATGGCAGGGACAATATATAGCATTTGGAGCTGGTCAGGGCATCCTGATGTGTGCTGAGGGGAGAGGGGGTGGTGCTCAAGCTGCCCCTAAGGAGTGCTGAACCCAGGGGGAACTATGGGGAGAAAGGACTCACTCAGATGCCTGGGCCTGGTCAGTGGTTTGACTCTATGGGGAGATCAGAACTCAGGGCCAGTCTGTTCACTGAGGGAAAGCCACAGCAATACGGCCCTGCACTGCTCTAGGCTAGTCGCCATGGTGTTTGGCTCAGACATCTGAACTGACAGCCAGGGTTGCCAGGCCCCCTCAGGGCTCAGCCAGGCACAGTGGAGACTGCAGGGGTGGCTTTAACCCCTGACGGGCCCTGTCTTGCAGGGCCTGAGTGCGACAGGCAGTACCAAAGCCAGTAATGAGGTTTACCAACAGCCCCTGGCACTTTTGCTGAGCACAGAGCCAAAGCTGAGATGGTTCTCACCAGCAGCATGGGGCTATCAAATGGTGGTCTGAGAAGTACATCCAAGGGGTCCATCCAGGCACTGGTGATTGAAGACAAGCTAACTGCAGTGTAGATCTGAAGAGTCTGTAGGAGACACAGGTGGACATAAGCACACCTACAACAGATGTCACCAAGCCTGGGTTGAAATGAATATCCTGGGCCTGTGGGTAGACAGAGTATGTGGGAACTCAGTTGAAGCTGGCCAGGGATATTAAGATCTATTTGGTGCATTTCAGACACAGACATGGATGATAACTTCTCTTTTGAGCTCATTTTCAATTGCTGGCATGTCTGCAGTGAAAAGATTTTCCTAAAGGCAAGTGGATTTTCCCATGGACAAGCCTAAGTTTGCTTTCTGCCTTCAAAACTGAAATCTCAGGTATGCTAGTAAGAACCATTGGCTCTGCAGCACATATATTACAGTTACCTTAATACCTATGAACATGTCTGATGCTCTGAAACACTTTTAAAATGAGTTGTAAAAAGCAGAACAGAATGTGAGCACTATTCCAACAAAGAGTCTTGGAACTGACTCAGAATTTGTAGCTGGGTGACTGCCAGATAAGAGCATTGAGAATATAGACCCTGTCCTCAAAAATGAGATCTCTGGACTCATTCTGTACTCAGAAACTTGACAAGTACATTTTTGCTATTAAAGTACGATTTCCTGTTACAACTTCTGAATTAGTAAAGTGAAGTTTAACAAAGTAGAAAGAAATGTGATCCTTCCAGAAAGGTCAAAGGAAAATTACATGAAAGCTGGAGGAATTTCAGAGGTTCAAAGATGCAGTACTGAAGCTAGCATGAATATATTCAAAGTCCAACAAGTACTTTTATTTTCTCTTTTAGCTACAACACACAATGTTGAAACTAGCTGGAATCCTGCCTGCTACCATATAATGAAGGCTTCCTGTAAAGCTTAGGCACAGAAGGGCCATCAGAAATATGAAATTTGGATATGGATTTAGCTAAACTGGGACAAACTGAAAAAAGGTAACTAGGGCTGGGTTTCTTGAGAGGAGACAAGACTGGAGAAAGGGAGGGATCAAAGTGGGTCACAAAAGTATAAGCATGGAAAATGGAGAGAAGGGGGGAATAGAAGGGACTAGTTGTATGTAAACAAGCTGCTGAGCAGTACACTTGTCTGACTGAGCCCTGCATCTGATCACTACAGTCTGTCCTATCTCCTTACTACATCATGCTCTTCACTATTTTCTGTGAAATTTCACTGTTTGTGTGTATGTACCTAGATGCTAACAGCTGGAAAAGGAGATACAGATCACAGGGAGTCTGTAGGTCAGGGATGCTGTGGAGGCTGGAGTGTATTTTCCACCCGGGAGTTTCAGTCCTCTGTGTGTATATGTTTTCACCAGTGTACTCCAAACTTGATTAGCAGAGAAAACAACAGCTCTGCCTGTGTTCATGTATTTGAGAGCTGTGGGTGTTTATGTGGCTGCCATGACAACACTGCTTTCTTTCTGTGTTCAGTTTTGTGGCCAGACGCACTGGTGAGGAGCATGAGTGTATGCATGCATGCACCTCTTCAGCTGCATCTCTGGAGTACATGTTCAGTCTTGCTGTCCAGACCTGCCAACAGGAACAGCAGTAGCCACATCCATCACACTGGGTTGTCAGAAACCTCCCAGGTCTGACAGTGCACAAGTTTCAACTCAAGGGGCATGAGAAGGCAGAATACCCACAGCCCAAAGTACAATGTATATTGCAACTCCCTTGACAGGGTCTACTTCTGACAGTCTGCTCTAAAGCTGAAGGAGCTGCATATTCAGACAGCAAGATAAAGTCTGAGGTTGTCAGAGAAAGTTTGAAAACTGGTAAGACAAGGAAGATATGAGCATTTGTTTAAATGGCATAAGTAAGTAATCCAAGTGCCAAAGGAGGTTTCTCATGCTTTCACTCAGCACAGCTATTTGCATACAGAACTGAGCACACCAAGAGAAGCTGCAGTGCTTGGCCAGTCACTTGTCAGTGTTACCGGAGTCTGATTAGTTAGTTGAATGTGACAATTTTAAACTAACCCATGTATAGACTGTGTAGCTTTGGCCACTGAAGTTCATTTTACTATATCCCAAGTTTCTTAACAATATCATAAATATTTCCTTCTGTCTCCTTGACTATGATATTTTCCTGCATATCATAGTCAAGATCTCCATGGCTAATGAAAATTACAAATGAAGGAACTTCAGTATGGACTAAATGTAGGAAGTCCAGAGTTAGTGTCTGGGTTCAGCATGGCTGACGGCTTGCTGTGGATTTGTCTGGGGGACTCCAGGGTTTCTGTCAGGGCAGGACCTGGCAGCCTGGACCTGTCCCACCACCTCAGAGGAGCAGTGCAGCTTGGAGGGCACCAGGGCAACCCCCAGTCCTACAAATCAGGCACCTCCCTGGGGATGGACCTGGGCTGTGACATTAGCCAGCAGGTGGGCCTGGCTCGACAGAGCAGGGCTGGGCTGCGGGAGCTGGAGACCAGCCCTGCTACGGCATGGCTGGGGCAGGAGCTGACCACCCTGGTGGGCTGAAATGGGGTCCTATGCCATGGGCAATGTGGAGGGAGTCCTGGATGGCTGGGCAGGGACAGCCAGGCCTTGTGGTGCCTGCAGGGCCCGGACAGCTAAAAGCTGAACATAAAATATCAAGTTTAAAATCTTTATTTTGAGCTTCTATGCTTCATCTGAGTACTGTGTTTCACTTCTATGCTTTTTGGAGATTGAGTTTGAACAACTGTGTTCTGACTAAGCAGAGAAGAAATGTATGAGATTATTCCTTTCCTTAATTATTTTCTGAATAAAACAGAAGAACAGTGTCTTATACATTGTTACAGACACCAAGGGAGTCTACATCATCTCACCAATCTCATGTTTTGATAATGTTTCTTTACTCTTGATCTTTACTACTACTTAAATTCCAATTTGAAATAACATGCAATCCATTATGTGAGACCACTCACTATAGAATAGACATAATTTTTTTCTTGGTAATATTATCAAATATTCTGTATCACTCGCCAGAGCTGGAGTTCAGGTTCTGTCTTATGTGGTCTGTAAGACAGAAATAGGGCATGTGGTGGGAGATGGATGAGCATGAAAGCTGTTACAGATTTTGCAGTAATGATTGTCCCTACTTGCAGGGCACTCAGAATTGATGGGCAGCAGTAACAAATTCCAAAGGTCAGTAAGAGAAGAACAGCACATGGAATGGATGGGCAATTTTCTACATTTCTAATGACTGTTCCCATGAGGCTTTTATAAAGGCATTCTAAAAATAAACTCTAATTTTTGTTTGCTTTATTTTTTCATTGTTTTTGATCTGAAAATATCTTAGCTAGTAGCTTGTACCATATTCAAAAGTAAAAGGTTTACAGTTGTTGATGAAATGTTTTGCCTGTTACAAATCTTACAGTATTTGTTTAGCATTGTAAAAACCTTTTTGCTTCCAATGTCATACAACTGTAATATTACAGAGTGTAGATTATAAGGTAGACCAGAAACCAAAGCCTAAATACTTGACTACAATAAATATTAATTGAACTTATCTTAGAAAATACACATTTCATTAAGAAGTCTTGAATAGTTAAAAATTAATTCTATTTCTCCTGTATTTTGTTCTTCCATAAACTGATACTATTTCCAGAGTTTGAGGCTTTGTTGTAATCTCTTTTGACATACATATTTCAAATTTGAGTTGAAACACATTTTAAAAGATATTGTCAATGCCGTTCTATCTTGTTCTCATTATGGTTCTTCTCATTATTATAGAAAAGGTGTACTCACACTGGAAAGCTACCAGTTTATGGTAAACAGTTTCAACATTTACACTGTCTGATGAGTGGTGTGCTGTAAATTATGTACCCATTATCCTCAATTTTCTTAGAATCTGTTTCCTTAAATCAGTCATCTTTTTGTATTAGAGACAAAGCTGTATGAAGTAAAATACTGGTGCTTGTTTCTCCACATTCTTGCACTTTGGATAGTCATTTATACCCAGGCAAGCATAAAGCAAAACAAACCTATTTATGTCCTGAAGGGTTTCTATTCACATTTTGCATTTAAGGTAACATTCCACAATGCCTAATAGTTATAGTGAAGTTTCAACCTCCTGCAGTCTAAGCACTAACTGACTGTGACAGAAAATTTTTGTCTGCCATTTATCACCAAAGGAGATGTTGTGCTTCATCTTCAAATCATATAACTGACAATAAGTGGTAAAGAACAAAAGAGAAACAATCACCATGCTTTGCAACTGTGCTGATATTGCATAGAAAGATGAGAGAATGTTATAAAGTTGAATATTATTTAACATTGGATATTGCAGCAAGACAAGCATGATCGCTTAGTAAACACATAAACAAAAAGGATATTTATAGTGTCTTTCTGCAAAGCAAAGAGGCTGTGTTGCCTCTAGATTTAGTAAACTGTAACTATCTCTAGCTCTAGTGAAGAAAAAAGGCTGTTCTCCATGGTTGCTGCAGTGAGTGTAGATCACTGCCCTGAGAGGTCATACTGCTTCTTCACCGCTCCATGAATTTTAGCTGCATCATCAGCAGAGATCTTTGTCTCAGTGGGTAACAACAGATCATTCTTAAAAACCTTTAACAGAAGGAGTATTAGACATTCAGTTATTGTGAACACAAATGCTATAGTAAACATTTTCAAAAGTAGGTGATTTAGTTCATTACCAAATATGAAATAACTTTTAATGCCTAAATATGAAACTAAATATCAAACAATAAACATTCAAATTTGAAGATTTTAGTCACTATCGGTGGTAGTCCTGTGGTTAATCTTTGACAATCTAAGCTAAAATATCCTTTGACACTGATTTACTTTTTTGTTACCCTTGAAAAGCTGTTGTTGCAACTTTTGTTCAAAAAAAAATATCAAAATTACAAACCTGAAAGTATCTCCTACCTTCTGAGAAAAAGGGTTCCTAAAATTACCTTCACTATTGCTTGCAAGTAAATTTCCACTATGTATATATCCAATTTAAGGCTTACCTTGTAGTAATGCCTCTAAAAAGAAGAGTGGCTAATGCCCGAATAGGATGCATCTTGGGACATGGCAGTGAGCAGCTCAGCTTAGCTTAGTACTGACTCTTGGCTGTTCTAAGAGAACCATGTTGTTGGTTCTCTTTTGGGTTTATTGTAGAGGAAACCAGGCTGTGAAAGGATGAGGAAACTGTCATCAGTTAGAATTATTTTTCTTTCCTTTTCTCTACCATGCTACAAAGTTCTTAAATCTCCAAACTAAAACAGAAAAGTGCTTCCTGTAATCTTGTGCTTTTCTTAGAAAGAATGTGATATAATCTATTTATGCATGTGGAAAAAAGCATTAATCATCCCATGAATGGTAATTATTATGCAACGGTCCTAAAACAAATTTACAGATGTGCTTAATTTCAGCTCCCTATGAAATCATTTTGATGTCATTGACATAAGTCAAGGGCTTAAAGCTATATTAAGCACTGTACAAACAACTTCTTCTAGGAGAAGAGCTTTATTGCCCAACATCTAAAAGGCAGGATACTGTAGTCTTTACTTGTCCTGCAATAAGAGTATGAGATATGATAGGGCAGACACGATGAATGCTTTGTAGTAAATTTCAAAGAACACTGCACGTAGAGATGTGGTTGCAGATGTTGCAAAAGTGATAGAACTTAAGTTATTAGTGAGTTTTAAATCTGAAAATCAAGTTTGTTCTTCAGATATAGTTGTATAATTGGGTACCAGAACTATGCTTGTAAGTTTATTGGCAGGCTAAGTCATTACATCCTTGGGTGGTCCATGAACTCCCCAGCCAGTCATCTGAACAGATGAGGTAATGGACTGGTGTGAGACAATAGACCAGCTTGAAGCAAGGTGGACTTTCACTATTAATATTAGACAGGACCCTCCAGGTGGGAATTCTGCAAAGTTCCATAATTTCTCCACTCCCCGCCCCCCAGGTGGTTACTACTTGCATATAGTGCAATTTGCATGCCTAAACATGTTGATTAACATCCTGGATGCAGTATCCCAAAGACTTGCTTACAGAAATGATAAAGGTGTGTGTAGATATAAAAACTTAATAGAAACTATTTCTTCAAGAATGACCATGCCAGATAGCTTTTTGTATGCAGCTAAGATATTTAAGAGATATCTTGTGTGCAGTTAAGATGTATCAAGTGGTTAAGGTGTATTAAGTGATGTATGTCTCGAGGTGGTCACATGGAACCTGGGTCCACATGGATTATAAGCACTGAGTAGAACAGTGGTTTGAAGAGTTTCTACAAGGGCAGCTGAAGATGCCAGTGCAAGAACACTTGTAGCAGAGGGTCCATTTGCCACTAGACAGTGACTGATCATCTTTGAGAGACTGGATTCCTTGCAAAAGTGTTACCATATTCCAATAGCTCAATAAATTAATTTTGACTTCTTAACACTCTGAGTGTCCATGCAAAACAAAAAGTCGAAATGCACGATTAAACTGTAATGTGACTAGGCTTGTTGACAATACAGTCATATTAACATATCAACTCATCAGACTGATGCTGTCTTAAGATTTTTTTCTAGATGTAACGTTAAATGATTTCAAATTAGTCATTCCATTAATTTACTATAAGAGCTTGGGTACATCATTTATTTCAGTGTTGATATTTTACTTCACAAATAAAGTTATTACTACAGTATCACAGAATGGTCAGGTTTGGAAGAGATCTTTGGACATCATCTAGTCCAACCCCCCGCTAAAGCAGATTGTCCTAGAGCAAGTTGCACAGAATCGCATCCAGGCAGGTTTTGTGTCTCCAGAGAAAGAAAACTTTTGTTCAATTTTGACAAGAGAAAGAAACTACTTCTTGTCAGTAAAAGGTAACATGCTGTAATTCAGTTCTATAAAACTATGAAATGTTGGCAAAGTTGATGCATTCTGTAAACTAACTTTTGAGATGAAGACTTGGAAACTGCATTAACAACTTGATTTAATATTGTATGGGAATCCAAATAATCATTACTGGAAATAAAAAATACAATTTTATTTGGAATATTAATTTTATATGCATTTGTATTAAGTCAAAAGCTTTTTCTTTTATGAAAGTTGCTAGCTGGCTGGCTACAGGAATAGTGCACGCAGCTCTTTTGCTAAAGAGCTATGTTAAAATATTTGACAAGTAGTCCTAGCATGATTCCTTTGATAAATGGAGTATTGCTCCAGATTTTAAGAACTGTATTTTATAGTCTTCCTTGTGAACATTTTGGGTCCATCACTTTGGAACTAATAACAGACAATAAAATTTTATTTGGCATTGCTAAATGGTCTGAAAATAATAGTGTCTGTTGCGTTGCAGTTCCACAAATGCTACATTTTGGTTTTGGAAATGTGGTTGTATTACAGGTGACGAGCTGATAAAAAGTTAAACTATCACAATCATGATTTAATTTGTTAAAAAATATATTTTTTAAAAAAATTACACTTAATTTACATTAGTTGAGAGCTCTTGTGCACCATGACTGAAATAAAATCTCATTAATGATCAGCTTGATGGCACATCCTCTGGTGCTCAGGTTAGATACCATTACACAGAAGTTAATACATTATGCAAAATACCATTACACAAAAGATTAGAGCTTTTTGCTATTGGGATCCTGCCCAAGGCCAATATCTATTACTTCAGAAGATCACCAATATTATTTGTTGAAAGTATGGAGAAAAATATCCTGTGGCAGAATTTACTGCAGAAAAATATCCTTGTTCTTATAGTAACTATGTTTAGGGAAAAGCATAGGGGATCTTTGCATATAAAGTGGGTTAGGATCTTAGAAATCCAACAGAAGCCAGGAAATGACTCATGGAGCTATCTGACCCATGGAATAGACACACAAAACCACACACAAATCTCAACTCTTAGGAAACTGGGGATGTAAAGAATATGAAATCTCAACTTAGTTTCTTATTTTTGTAGAAAACTAATGTTTGGCTTTTACAAGATGTTTGAAGAAAATCTGGTAGTAAAAAGATAAAGAAAGGATTGTACGTGAACAATAATCAACACATTTCAAAATAGAATATCATGATTTGAACTCTGAATTTTACTGTTTTTTAGTTGGGGGGGGTTGTCCTTTTTATTTACTTTTTTTTTTTTTTTTACTTCTCTTTATAATTCAAGAGAATGATTGCTTCTGTTAACTGAATAGCCTGAACCTTGGACAATATTTCCAATATCCCACAAAAAGGTTATGTCAAACTTTTGTTGTGGGGCTATCGCTCATCAATTATAGCAATTGGGTAATGGTCTCTGCTTTCCAGCTATGAAGAATGTTACTTCTCAAGAATCCTACAGATTCTTTCAGAATAAAATTTAGAACTCAAGTTCCAGCCTAAGATAATTTTAATTCCCTATTTTTCTTTCTGAACTTGAAACTGTTTCTGTACTTAATTATAAATTTATGTCTATGTTATGTATTGAACATGATTGATTATTAGCGATATGTATTTTGTTTGTGTTCAGGAATTTAATGCAAATATGTATGTATACCTACCCATACACAAGAACGCATTTAAATATACCTGTTTACCTCTTATACTAAAACCTGAAATTCTACAGGTCCTCAGCCCACAGCAAGTAAATGCTTTTTAATGTCTTCAGAGAGCAAAACTAAAACATGATATCGTTTACTTAGAGAAAAGCTTCTACTATAAGAAGAAACTCTCTCCTTTCAAGCAAAATTTCACTACAGATCTATACATGTAGAATATTAAATATTATGAGGATACATCTCTAAATACACTGTACAATGTGGATTGACTTCCTGAGGAAGGTACAAAAAAGTACTGCTGAGGAAGGTACAAAAATAATTGCTTGGTACAGCTGACAAGAACTGCTGGTGAAAAAGTGACTTTAAGCTTTAATGGTGGCTGCCTGGTCCTGGAGTTTTGCATTGTAAGCCTTTGATATTGACATATATAGAGTAGCCTTTTGTTCCTCAGCACTGTGCCACTTATGTACAACTCATAAAAGTAATTCTGGTGACTAAAGATTCATAGCAGTAGAGGGAAATTTAATTATAACCTTTTTCCTAATGATGTACTCTGTATTGAAGAATGAAGTAAAATTAGTTGATTTAAGGTAGTTCTGTACAGATTAAAAAATCTTCAAGTGATGTTGAAATCCTTAGATGATTTAAAAATTATATTCGTATCTCTACTATACTGCAAATAAATTAATGAAGCATACTTTTTATTTTTTATAAAATAGCTGGGTCTGGCAGGGCTTAATTTTCTTCTGGCTGCTATAGCCAGTAGGGTGCCATGTTTTAGGTTTGTGACTAAAATAGCGTTGATAGCACACCAATGTTGTAACTATTGCATAGTTTTCACAGCACCAAGGCATTCTCTGTTTCTCACTCTGCCCCCCCCCTGAGAGTGGGCTATGGGTGGGCAAGAACTTGGGAGTAGACACATCTGGGACAGCTGACCTGAAATGACCAAAGGGATATCCCATGCCATGTAACATGCTCAGCTATAAAAACTGGGGGTTAGTATTTCCAATGTAGCTGTTTCTCAGAGACTGCTGGTGGGATGTGGAGAGTGATTGCCTTTGCATTGCTTCCCCTCTCATCCCTGCTCACCTGTTACACTGTCTTTGTCTCTACCAAAAGTTATTTTTTCTTTTGCTCTTCCAGTTGTCTCCCTTATTCCACTAGAGTCGGGGGAAGGGGTGTGTGAGCAAGCAGTTGGTGGGTGCTTGTTTGCTGGCTGTGGTAAACACACCACAACACGAAAGACTTCTGTTCATCAAAGCCGCTTCAGACAGGTACTAGTTGGCTTACAGACCCCCTTCTGTGATTTTAACTTGAAAGACAATATTAAAATAATAATATTTTTGAACACATATGAAAGCTTATTAGAACTTCTACAGCATATCAATAGTATAGTTCAGTCACTCAAGGTATACCTGTTGCCATAGGAGATAGCAAAACTAGTTTGTATTGAGAAAATAAATTTTCAGCATAATGCCATATACAAACTTAGAATATTATTCTCTAAAGTCACATAACTACTGCTTTGAATGACTGAAGCATTGAAATGCTATCAAACATTAGACATCTGTGGAAACAGATGCTTTAAAGTGTTTTTAAGATGTTCACTATTTTAATTACCATGTTAATCTTTAAATATAGGTAATAGAAGGTCAAGCATTCATTTCTGGCATAATTTCATGGCATTGTCTTTGTGATACTTGGACATGCCTATTTGGTAGAAGTAAACTAACTATAAAGGGGACTTCAGTGGAACTCATCATCCATTGTTCATTTTGAGATCTTTTATTTTGCAAAAGTGCAATCAGTCCGTTAAGCTGATGTTACAGGTCTATTTGGAGGGAGAAAAGAAAAGATCAGGATTTTTCCATCATTCCTGGCAAGATAAACTGGTTGTTATTCCCAGAGCTTGTGAAGTTACTATGATGTGGGAAAAGCAGACTTTCATAAAATGTAATACTAGTCTGCTGACTTACAATTTTTTTGAAGACATCAAGAAATCAGGTATTTTTCTTACAGTTGCAGATGTTTTGATATTTTCTGCTATAAAGAACATGCAGTTCCAACTACAAAGTTTCTAGCTCTCTTCGTTACTTACTTACCTGTATATACACATATGTATTATTTTTGTAGGCTGAAGTTATGATTCTGGTGAAATTCGTTCAATTTCTAAAGTGCTTGAGACTCTCAATATTACCTTTAGTGTTTATATACTTCTTGCATTATGTGCCCTTAATGTAAATGTAAATACATTTTAAGGAAGCTCTTTAGACCAAACACAGATTTTTCTTTGCCCATGTTAGCAGTAGTCACTAGGAAGGAAAATACTAAGAATAATTACAGTTTTATATGTGTCAGTACAAACCACCTTTTCTGTCAAAGGTACTTCCATTTCTATGGTAAAGACAGAGACAACATGAAGCTCAGTGGAGATGGGTTTAGAAAGGGAAAGAAGTGTGAAGTGAAAATCAGCGAAAAAGGAAATTTTGTAGAGAATTCCGACCCAATCCATAGCTTGTTCCAATATATTTCTCACCACTGCACCAGCATAACTTTTAATCATTTCAATTAGAAATATGAACTCCTGTGGCCAGATATGTAATCCAGATTTACAGAGGAAGCAAAATACAGTGCTGCTTGGTGCAATTTGTTCAATATTGTATTCCCAGGCCAGTAGCTAAGGTTAATGAGTTTAGGAGAACAGGCAGCAGGGAAGGAAAGAGGTTTGTCTTTCGGAATCTCTCTTGCTTTCTGAGTGGCCGTACTTCGTTGACTCAGTTCAAGTGACTTGGATTTTGGGAAAAAATGTACATGGCAGATAGAGAGGTGGATCAGGCAGTTATATGGTGGGCTGCTTTCAGTACACTCTTATGGCCTGTTTCCTCAGAGAAAAAAATAATGGATCTGTCACACCAGCAATATCTACTCAGTGACCTGGGACTTGAGGTTCGGAAAGCTGGAGAGATGCTATGCTAGACTGAGGCTTAGGACTTTAACATGGGTAATTGGTTCAGTTGATGATGGTGTTCAATTTAATGCTTACACTCAAAGGTACTGCTCATTTGCTATCATCTATTTCAGAGGTTGTGAGGCTTGAAAATTGAGTCTGACATCCCATGAAAATCTGACATCTAACAAAAATGTGTAAGCTCACAAACTCTGAACTGGTGTCAGAAATGTGGAAGGGTTTTTCTAATTCAGTAGGAATAGTTTGTTACCTGCTTTATGCCTGTCACCTTTGGCAGTAGTTTGGAAATTGCAACCAAGATATTTGGATATTTTATAAGGATTGATAACAATTTTTTCAGTCTTTTTGATTGTGCTTTGACAAATACTTTACTCTAATACTTGCATACAATTGAACAGATCAACAGTATTTCTTTCTGATTTTGTCCCCCATTACATGATATATGAATAGTTTGTATTGCTATTTTAATGTCTTGGGTTTTTATACTGGCTTCAAAATTTTGTAGGGAATAACACTAGGATAGTTCTAAAAGTCCCAAAATAGATAAGAATAAGTAGCATAGAAGCTTACAGTGTACTTCTCTAGTATTAAAAATGTATGTATGATAGTTGATGGTCTGGTATACATTCATATATTTGCAGTAACCCATCTAAAAATCCCAGAATTGCTAGAAAATAAAAAAATTAGTTTGAACTTAATATCAGAAAAAGATGGGAAAACCTTTCACTCAGCAAATTACTTCTTTTTTTGATGCAGCAAAATAAATAATGCAGTCTAAAAATAATCTTTAAATGAGCACCTTTATATCATAAGAGACTTTTGATTTGGCAAAAAAAAACCCAAACCCCACAACTTTATTTTGCTGTATTGCTGCAAACTCTATGAAAATAACCCTAATTCTAATCTGGAAAATACCATATATATCTGTTTACATAAGCATTCTACATTTGGCTCTCAGCTGTCTAAAACAGTAGACATTTCCTCATGTGAGCCAAATCTGTCTCTGAACTATATAATTATAAAGGTGATAAATATTAATAACCATTGTATTCTAAGCCACTTATTTAACAAGGGTTTGTGATATGTAAATGCTCACTCTGAAATTTGAGATTTATTTTGCGAGTAGATGCTTTACGGTACTACCTGTGTTGCAAGAGCAAATTTTAGTTGTATTCCAGTGTTTGAACAGGTATGAAATGGAAAACACACTGAACCAAAAAATATATTGTGCAAAATAGAAGTATGTCTCTGGGTTTTCTGTTTGGTTGGGTATTAAAGGACCATCTGTTGTGGGTTTTTTTATATATATGTGTATATGGTAATAAAGTCATAAACTTGTGTCTGTGTTTCATAATGCAACAAGATGTTGAGCACTTTATGTTCTTCTGACACAGGCATTGATGGCAATACAGGGTCTTTAACTCAGCTCGCCAGCCAATTCACTGGCAAATGTTCCCAGTGGATCCTTTCTCATTCTTAGTCTCAGTGGAACAATGTGTAGTCATGACCAATACAACAGTGAGTGCAAGAGTGATTAAAGTAAAGATATCACAGAATTGTTATTTGGTCACAAAATATTGAATGTTCTTGACTGAGATTTCCTCACACAATTAATATGCAGTACAATTTTCTAGCACAGGAAATAAAACTGAGAGCAATGCAATCAACAGTATTATCGTAACATAAATAATAACGGTGTTCCTTTTGTTCCTGTCCTTCTATGCTATAATCTCACATTTTATTACAAAAATTTAAACCTCACTGATTTTTTTTTCTCCTGTTGAATATGTTTAAATGTATCTTGCTTTTCTCATCAAATGTGTATTCTGAAATAAAATTGACAGACAGTTACTGTTATCAAAATTCATAACCAGGAATAATCTCCAAACCAAAGGATAATTTAGAAAGCTGACATTTGTTTATTGCAGCACTGGGTGCATGGGAGATTTTCCCTACTAACATGCACACCAAGTTACTCGGGGGTACACATTATATGCAGTAGAGTACTTGCACATTCATAGCACATTGCATGTTCAATTTCATTCATGCACATGATTGGTTACAAGCTTCTCACTTCTAATGAAATGAGCGTGCATCCTCAGATAGCGCTACTAGAAGTTTTTTATTAAGTACACATGCTCCTGAAGTGGGGGTTTGCCCTGTTTTGGGGGTGGGCGAGTGGGGGTGTGTGAGGTGAGTTGGAGGTCACAATCTCCCGTTACCACAATTACCTTTGTCCTACTTGCAACCAATTTTCTGTGGGTTGCAACACCTTATCAGCTTGTCTCCTCTTGTGGCCAGAACTTTGTCACTTGGAGGCTTCTTTCTGCATAATTTAGATAATGGTATTCTTTACCCCATCTGTTCTTTGTTTCCCAAGATTTCCTCCGTTGATTAGAAGTCCTTCCATTCACCAGTTTTGATGACTTTAGAGGGTGGATCAACTTGACCAAAAATTTGTGTACCTATTTGTTTAACATAGGAAAACACTAAATCAGAGTTTGATAATTTCAGAGCTTAGGTAACATTACCACTGTCAATATAGTTGATATGATTGAAATCCAAGATATCAGAGTGCAAAGTTATTTCTGATGAAGCACAGTAATTTTTGTTTTCATAGTATAAAGATGTTAATCACCATAATAGGTGTCTCTAAGCACATACAGATTAAAAAAGCCTCAAATCTCTATTTGTATAAATAAAACCTTAATCAGATCAGTACTGCTTTTAGGCTACATGCACTTAATATTTATTTCATGAATTGTCTAAGTATAATCAATAAATAGAGTAAGATTTTTTGGGAAATCGTCAAGCTGGGGGTATAATCAGGCAAATGCCACCCTCAACTTCAAAAAAAGCAAGGAAGAGCCAGGGAACTACAGAACAGTCAGAATAACCTCAGTCCCACCCAGGAAGATTTTGGAGCAGTTTTCCTTGAAAGTATGTCTGGGCACATGAAGCAAAAAAGGAGTTTGGCAGCAGCAGTCAGCATTGATTTGCCAAGGGCATATACTGTCTGATGAACCTGACAGCTTTCCATGATGAGAAGACATACTCAGTGATATATAGATATAATAAGGGGAGAACACTGGATGCTGATTTTACAAGTGGAGAATGTTATAGATAAAGAAACCTCCATGCATTTGTTTTAAATATTAATACAAACTCTTAAACTCTTGATCAAGTGAACATGGTTATTAGAACTTAAAAATAAATTATGTTTTCTTTTCAAATAAATTACCCATGATATCCAAATTAATATTTAAACCTATATTTACCTAAAAATCTGAAAATATTCCAACATAATGACAAAACACTTTTGCTCTAATATTCCAGTTTTTATTTGTTTATCCATACTTTTTTATATTGTGGACAGTTATTGGGACAAAATGCATTCCTTTTACTTTTTAACTTTAGAATAGATTCAGATGCCTTTCAGAAATCTCTTGAACAACAATTCAAACCAACGTTCATCTACCTAGAGTATTCAATTTTTTCCTTGAACGTTTAGAAATCCTTTACTTCTGACCTCTGGAAGAAGAAAGTGTTTATAACAATTTTCATTTGAGATGTGTTGACTAAAACAAAGCATAATTTGTTAAAGTTAGTAAGAATCTACAATTTAAGAAAGGTTCTATTATGGTCCCCTGATTTAAAATGTATATCAAGCCTGAAGATTACTGAAACAATCAGAGCTCACAGAGCTGTAGTCTGCATTAGGATAGAAAGCAATATTAATGATATGCTACTTGATTTGCTCTTTCACTTACTCTTCTGATCTTCATACAATGCTGAAAATGTCAGTTTTAACACTAAACTATCTTGAAAGATTCAGAGGATATGTGTTGATGGGTGGAGATGCTGATGTGAGCAGCCATAACGGTTAGAAGGGAAAAATACTGAACAGAAGGAAATGCTTATTCAAAAATACTGACACAGGAGCTGCCTGCCAGCATGGGAGCTGTGAGCCTGGGAACTAGGCCTGGGAACCAGAAACATCCTTGAAAAGTGCAGCTGGCATCTTTGAAGTACAGCTGGGTACCCAGAAATGGGAGACATCGTAAGGTACCATTGATAAGCATAAAACCAAAAAACTGTAGTGGCAACTTATCATCTGAAAAAGTGGAAGCAGTCTGAGAAAATAAAATTTTTTTGAAGGAATATAAAATATAATCTCTTAGTTGTTACAGGTGCAAACCTGAAGTTAACATCTGTTGGCTGCTCAATGTGGTGATGTCTCTGTGATGTAAAAAAGAAGGTAATTTTTATCCAGAATGAAGCTTCTCGCTCTGAGAAATTCCCATGCTGCCCATATTTCTTCTTTCCTGAAGAGACTCAAGTCTGCATGAACTTTTTATGAGGACCTGGACTTTTACCAGGGACACTTGGCTGACTCCAGATTCTGTGATGCAAATCATCTTTGAAGTGGGACAGAAGTCCGTTACTTTACTGGTCCTTCTCTGGCCCACTTCTGGGGTTAGTTCGCTTTAGCGTTC
Organism: Falco punctatus; assembly: GCF_963210335.1. NCBI lineage: Eukaryota > Metazoa > Chordata > Aves > Falconiformes > Falconidae > Falco > Falco punctatus. The sequence goes on from NC_137581.1 coordinate 50,334,244, forward strand.
TACACTTGGAATAGTGTATTTTGTAAATTAGGTGTATATGTAAATTGGCTGTCCCTCTGATATCAGTTTGTCCTCCCCCTCTGGAATGGTTTGGGCCCTTCTGAAATCTAAATCACTTAATACTGGTATTATATATCCACATAAATGTTCTATCATAAGCATATATGCAGCTATATTATTTTAAGTTGCTTCAGTAATGATAAATTTGTAGTTACCTGTAATAGCATATACCTACTTAGTTGTTGCTGTTATTGTTGCTATATGATTGGTTGTTGTTATTATAAACAGCTGTCATGCTATTGATTGACACAATATTACTGATGGCTAACAGTAATTTGTAATAGCCTGAGATATATTATTACACTTGCTAGTGGCTGTTTTTGTGTCAGTTGACACACTAGTGGTGATTTGTGGTATTTATGATAATCTGTAAAAAAGTAGAGAAAATTAGAGGATAGATGCCTCCATGTTCTTGTGTATTACGGAATTTATGAACCCATGGTTGTGATCTTTGCACACCTGCAGTCTGGGTAACCCTCTAGGTCATGACAGATACAAAGGGAACCAGACAGAGTTCTGCTTTTCTTAACTTCAGTTTGGAATTCCCTACCATGGGAAGCTCAGAAGTATGAACATTTTAGCAACTGATTCACAGAAAATACTTCTGTGTGTTTACACCTGTCACTTATTTACTGGTTATGACCAGTATGACCATGAAGTGCTAAAAAGTGCTAAAAGAATTGATATAAATATTTGTAGAATCTTTATTAGTACTTTAAAAGGAATGATTCAAGAGAAGATTCTTTTGGGCATAAAATAGAATTTAACAGTTGACATCTGTTTCCTTTAGTATTCACAGCAAAAAAGAATTTAAATGTAACTGAACAGTGAATGCAATTTGCCTAGAAGATGCGGCTGCAGTATTGTGTCAGCCTGTAAGTAGCAGAGAGACAGAGCTTGCTTATGAAGCACAAAGTAAGCAGAAGCAATAACTGCCATTTTATGAGGTGACTGCATCTGTTGCCTCCAAAAAAATTATGGAAGCTGCTCTCATTTCAACATCACGGTAGTTACAATTACATCCAGAGCTAAAATAACAAATGTAAATGGTAAGCAGAAAAGGAATACTTGCTCTTTTAAGGCAGGCAAAAATCTGGAACATTGTAAAATTTTTACTGAAGATTTTAAATTTCCAGTAAGGAACGAAAAAATTACAATTAAAAATAATTCATGATGTGGACAGTTTCACTGGACAGAATGGTAAAAATTATGGCTGTGACTAGATATTTGGCTATTCAAGAAAAAAAAATAATAGTTTTTCTTTATGAAGTTTTTTACTAGATACTTGCACTTTTTTTCCTTTTTTTCAGGAATGGCTTTGGTTATTATTTTGTTCATTTGTTTATTTATCTCAGATTATATGTCACCTGATTTTGGGAGATGACTACATATGTATACAACTAAATATAAATAAGAATTTTTAAAAGTGCATTTAGATGAACAACTTGAAAAGGCATGGGAAATGTTCTGTTAAATTTTGAATATAGGGAAAAAAAGTTTTGTAGTAAGTATCAGAAGTCCTATGCCCAAATTAAAAAGACACTCTTGTTTGCAGGGTTTAACTAACTCCTCAAAATTTATGGATATTCTAAATGATGTGCTTTGTTTGCGTTACGTAGAAGTATGATACTCATTTCTCAATAAACCACTGGAACTTGAGGGTCAGGTTCCAACCTTCAATGAATTTCCAATTCAGGACTGAAATAATTTGACTGAGAAAATCAGTGTGTAGAAACTAGAGTCTAACATTTTGCATTTCAGTGACTTTGGAAGTAGATGCATCACTTGCCTTCTGACTTTAAATATGCAGCAAGAACATGGTTTCCTACTGAGTCAGAGTAGTTGACATCTTCAGGGCTGAGACACTCTTTGGAGTCCTTTGTTGAACTCTGAAAAAGGTGCTAAGAAAAACAATGCCTAGTGTATCTTCAAAACTACAAACTGGCACTGCCTTTTTAAGCACATTCTTCAGAAAAAAAAATGGTTTACTGCTGGTGTCTATGGTGACTCTTTCTTCAAAAAAGGCAGCATTTTTCAAACAAGATATAGGATGTGTTACAGTTCATCAAAATTCAGATGTCATATCTCATGAGGAAATAATGTTTCAGATATATCTTTGATAAAGACACTAGTAGAACTTAAAGTGGTCTCACTGTGACAGGTCTCTTGTATGACAATAGAATTTTCTTGGTTCCCAACATCTGCCAACTGGTACAACTTGTCTAAATGCATATTTAATACATACCTGTTCCTTTTAGAGAGAAGGGGGAATAATTTTCAGCACACAGCAGTAGAAAATTTAAATGTACTATCTGAACACTACTGCCTCAATGTATTAACTTCTTTAGAGAAAGTGTAAGATGAAGATGGGTCAGGAGTAGCAGAAAAGTGACGTTAATGCCCAGTTATGAACATCAGATTACTAAAATCAAATCCTCAAAAATACAAAGATAATGAGGGCCATAGCATTCTTTTCCCCCCTGAAATATAGAGAAGCACCTATAAGCTGAATTGTGAAAAAATATTTAGTCACTAATTTCTGGTTTTGATGTTTCTGTGGAAAATGTGTGCCTCTAACCTGAAACCACCTATAGAGACGTAACATACTTGTAAAATCTACATCCATTTCCTGAGGACCTGAATTCCTTTTTTTTATCATACTCATATTGCAATTAGAGTATTTATCAGATGTCTACAGCTCAATTACATTAGAATGCTCCTGCTTACAAAACCAGTTTTGATGGACATTTCAGTGTTTGGCTCATTCATAGCGTAGTAGAGAGAGAGCAATATCATATCATCTAAATCAGGTGGTTTAAAAGTTTGATGTCTAAATATGGGCTTCCTTCTTTTGGAATTATTTATAGTCAAGAGTCTAGAGAAATGGTTACATATCCAGTCTTGGACAGCTGTATCAACATACAGTGAATAATATCTAGAGGTATATATACTGACTATAAGCAAATCCTAAGGTGTCTACATCAGGCTTCTGTGTGCCCAATATACGCAGATGAACCCAGCTGTAGTGTATGCCCAATATGTGCAGATGAATCAAACCCACAGTGCTTCTACAGAGAATAAGAAGTTCAGTTTCATTTATTATTTTTCATAGAATCATAGAATGTCCTGAGTTGGAAGGGACCCACTAGGATCATTGACTCCTGGGCACTTTAGGAAAACCTAAAAGTTAAACCATATATCTAAGAACATTTTTCACATGCTTCTTAACAAAAAGCTTGGGGCCATGACCACTTCCCTGGGAAGCGTGTTCCAGTGCTTGACATGGTCTTAAGCCATTCCCTCACATCCTGTCACTGGACATGGGAGAGACATGATCAACACTTTCCTCTCAGCTTCCCCTCATGAGGAAGTTGTAGACAGCAATGTCTCCCCTCAGTTTCCTCTAAGCTGAACAAACCTAGTATCCTCAGCTGCTCTCGTAAGTCATATTGTTTATATATCTAGCTGTATGCTAGGATACTCAGTGTATCACTAGGAGTGACAGTATTAAAAGCTTTGCTGAAATCTCTCAGTGGACTCTCATTCCCTTAATCTATTAGGTGGGTAACCTTGTTATAAAAGGATATTAAGTTAGTAAGCCATAATTTTCCTTTCATGAACCTGTGTTAGCTTTAACCAATGACTGCATTGACTTTGAAGTGTTTTTCAATAACTCCCAGCATAATCTTCTCCATAATTTTACCAGGCACTGAAGTGAGACTGACAGGCCTATAATTACCAGAGTTTTTCCTTCTTGCCCTTCTTAAAAATTGGAATAATATTTGCTAGCTTCCAGTCAACTGGGACCCATACAGATTCCCAAGACCATTGATAAATAACTGAGACAAGTCTCACAGTAACAGCCAACTTTCTCAGTTCCCCTGAACGAATCCCATCGGGCTCCATAGGCTAATGTGCATTCAGTTGCAACAGCAAATCCTGTACAAGTTCAAAGTCAATTGGGAGTATATCACACTCCTAGTCACAGTCCTCCAGCCCAGGGCCCCAGGATGTCCCAGAGCCCAGCACTGGCTTTAAAGGAAGAGGCAAAGAAGCATTAAATGTCTCTGCTTTATCTTCATCCCTATTTGTGAGCTGACCAAACTCATAAAGTAATGGACCAATGTTTTCTTTAGTCCTCCTTTTGCCATTAACATACTTCTAGAAGCCTTGTTTTTCCCCTCTTTTGAGGCAATATTGATTGTCTTAGAAAATTAATCTATAGGTCTTCTTCCATGAGAAATTCTGATGGATACTTAAATCCATTTAAAAATTGCTATTTTGAAATTCTGGATAAAGCAATATTCTGTACTTATAGCTAGATATCTACAATATGCAGCAGCTTGCACAGATCTGTACAATATACTGACACCAGACATCTACAGTTTTGTAACTCAGTTGCTGCACTACTGAGCAATTTTGGAGCAGCTACAAAAGCCACAGCTAAACCTTCCCCTGCTGTTTCCAGCAGGTTCAGGAAGAGAATGGAGAAAAGAACAAAGAACAATATGTCAAGAGTACACAGCTGTTTTTAGAGGGATATCACTTAGAATAGCTTAATTTTGGGATCTCAGAACAAGCATAACTGGATGAAGAAAGTCTACGGATGAACAGTGGGTGTGTTAGAAAGATCTCTGTTTCTCAACATATTGTAAATTAGTTACCAAAAGGAAAGAAAAGGGTAAAGCAAAGGACAACTCACATGTCTGTTCTGATGCCATTTGGAAGCTCACTGCTCAGAAAATTAGTGTCAAATCAAACTGGTGTAACAAATCAAGCATCAGTCTGTTGTAGAAATATGTACTAGTCAAGAAAACTGTTGCCCTGTACTTCAGAATTTGCCTGTTGTAAGGAAATTATTAAGGGTTTATTTGCCTGCTATTAGTGGAGAGAAGATTCACATCTGAACATGTTGGCATTAACCAGCACTGTGAATGGAAATATTTCTGTGACAGAAACTCATCCATGAAATTCAAACCTTATAATGTATCATTAAGGTAAATTTAATGATAGTGCAAGGGCCTCTACTATACAACAAATAGATCAAGTTTTTTCCTTTTTCTGGGAACAGAAGACAAGCTGACTGTTCAGATTGATTTATGTTTGTTCTGAATCAGTTATGTGTACTGAAGACATCTTACCTGTTAGTTACATCTTTTTGCAAGGCATCCTATGTCCCACAGTCCTCTATACCCTCTTGTACATGGTGGTATTTCAATTGAGGTCATGGTCTCTGCCAGGAACTGGTTCTAGGACTGTGTCCATCTGACTGCTGTCAGAGATCTCAGGTTTTCCTTTTGACACTTTTAATAAAATTCTACTTTTTAATGTGACATTAGATGGAAACCTACTGAGATATCATATTTTGGGATTTCTCTTTAATTCTTTTTGCACCTTTAAACCAAACAAAAATCAAAGACCATAAGGAACAGTGTGGGAGCAAATAATTAGATCTGTCATGCCTGGTAGTGTATAAATAATATGTGATTGTTCGTACCTGATCCCCATATTTAAATGAGATGTGATATTCAGTTATTGTGAGTCCAAAGCAGCAAGGCAGCATATAGTCCATGTGAGGTAGGTGGAAATTTTGGAATGTAAATGGAAATAAACTCAAAAAACAATTTTAGCATAAACCTTACTCCTGAGCATAACAACTGGGGGGCTCAAGGGGAGGGGGGAAGTTGTTATCCTATCATTTCAGAGTAAAAAATTGTGCATTGTGGATACAGATCTTTTTACTGCATTTCAATGTAATTTTTATCTGTATAGAGAAGTTAATGAATTCTTGAGATTACATTGGAATAAATACCTGGAAACAATGTGAAAATTAAAGTGTTTGTGCGAAGTTGAAAGATGTTAAAATTCACTTGTAGTGCAGTACTACAGTACTGATCTTTCTTCGCATATATTCTTAAGTGCTATGACAGTTTTTCTTCTCAAATACATTCAGGAGAAAAAGTTTACATATATTATCCTCTCTCCTAAAAAAAATATTTGTGAGTACACAATGGCTTTTTCTCTGGATAGAGTGCCACTTTTCATCATAATTCTTTCTTTCTGCAGTACTACTTGGAAATATATTTTTTTTTCTGACCAGGAATGTAACAGCGAGTCAGTCATGCATGAGGACTAGGCCTGGCTGATGGAAGTCAGACTTACATTCAGAATGCAACCTAAACCCAGCACTTTTGATATAGTTCTTTCTTAAGAATGTAAATAATTTGTTTCCTATTTCTGAGACTGTAATGATACTGTCTCCAATACAACAGAAAGATGTTATCTAACAGTGTTTATATGGTTGGTTTATTATCACTATTATTTCCAAGAAAGACAAGGGTTCAGTTATTAGTGTATAACAGTGGCCTGTGATCTGAGTGTTCTGGCCTTTATTGAAATAATCAGATAATATATTAGGAGTGGTATTACTATTCCCAAGTGAAATTCTAGGAAAATTGTCTGTTTTCCTTTTTTCTTTTTTTGATTTTTTTTAATAAGCACTCCTTTAAAATGTCTGTATTTTAATTCTGTGCTTGTGCAGCACCTAGCATAACAGCTTTTGGCAGATTTTTGCCTAGATAATACTATTGGCAAAAATAATTATAATATTTTCTACAGTCCTCTTCTTATGTCCTGACCTGAAGCTGACTAAGTAACAATAGTTATTCAACAAAAACAGTTTCCTGCTTAGGGAAAATCACCTTTCCAAACATAACTATGTTTCAATACACAATACTTTCTAAAAAACCTATTGAAAAAATTGAAATGCATTAATCACCAATGTTAAATGAACCACTCTATGACAAAAAATTCTGCTATTTGCTGAAAATACAGCAAGTGCTGATTTTTTTCTCCAGAGGAAGCTATTATTTTTTTTTTAATCAAGTAAATATAATCAGGAGACACTGCCAAAAATGTTGAATTAGCATATAAGCAATATTATTCTAATTTGATTTTTTTTTCCTACTTTGATGTAATTTTTGGATTACCTTTAATTAATTCATCACAATTACAGTTTTAATGTGGCCAGAGAAGAAAATACATTCTTAGAGCATGGTAAGTAGGGTCACAATAAACAGAAAAACCTTCCCTAAGAAGTTCAGGTGTATGGTATTGACGTACACATTTTGTTTTGGTTGTAGTTTCATTACACAGCTCTGAGTGCTAATAGAGCCCAAGACTTCTTTCATGTCTTCAGGCTACAAATAGAGCCAACAAGCTGAATGGTTCATCTTCACGGATCCCACTTAAGGAATTGGCATAATTTCGTAAATTAAATTATTGTTGTAAAATCTATACTCTTCTGCTGTCCTTTAAAAATGAGAAATACAATCTGTAATTGAATTCACAGCAATGGAACTGTCATTAAATAAGTAAGCATTGTTGTTCTTTTGAGAATAACTTGCTATGTTCCCTTTAAATATAATAAGATACTTGGATTTTTTTTTTTCTATTCCATTAAGCTTTCTGTGACTTCAAATACTTCCACTTCCAAGCAAAGCCAAGTTTCTTCACATTTTATCTTTATACAACTGATAATACTAGGGCTGCATCTGTTGTCTTTATATGATCTTTCTATATCTGAGCATCTACAGTTTCCTACTGCACAAGTCCCATTTAACCTCTCTTCTCATGTTCTCCTGTCAGGGAATTAAGAACAGACACTGAAATCAGTTTAGGTATGTAAAAATCCAGGCAAGTTGTTGATTTCTTTGAGCCTTTCCCACTGATGAAACATTCCTTAGTCGTTTTCTTACTTCAGTGTCTTAAGTGTGTTTTAAATCTCTGTTACTTACTTAGTTCCTGCAAAGTGTGATTAAACTTTTCTTGAAATATAGAATAAGTTGCAAAAATCTTAATGCATAGACTTCTCTAGTTACCTCTGCAAATTCATGTGTTGGAACATAATATTAGAAACTGCAAGGAATCCTAAAGAACCCGAACTTTCCAAAACAAAACTTATTTTCAAAATGTAAATCTTCAGAAATTTTAGTAACACAGAGACAGAAAAATTTTGTCACTATTTTTCATGATAAAGATATGTCATATAGATCCTAACTGAAATCTCTCTACTGAGTTTAAAAACTGGCCAACAGCTGATTATGTTTTACCACTGCTCTTCATTAAGACTTTCACAGTCACGGTTCTTTGGTCACAAAGTGTAAAATCTTATGGCTAAGCTTATTTGGCTTGCACGGTTGATGAGTCAAATGACCACAATATTTCTTCTGTATTAAGTCATAAGAATCTTTTTAATTTTGGGCCCTTGTCCTTGTCATGTGTAAAATTAAATATATCCCTGCAAGCAAATTGAACTTTTTTTAAAAAAAATATCTTCACTTAAATAATTCTGCTTGAGCCAATAAATCTGCATTTTAGTATTTTTTAATGACTAAAACTTCAGCTCTGTTGCTATCTGTCTAGAAATCATTTACAGCATGATGTAAGGAGAAAAGAAAAAGTTCCAGGATATTATGGACCAATTCTTCAAATTTTGGTAGAATATTAGTAGAACAATTTGTTGAAAATCCTTCAATAATCAATGATATTAAAATAAATCTCAGAAGAAACCATATAAAATCAAACATATTTTCCTTTTTTAGGGAGAAAATAAGCAATTAATGTCAGCAGTAGAATTTATATAACTTGGGCTTGATAAGGTTCTCAACATGTTCTACATGGGAATCTTATGAATAAAGTAATGAAGCAGAAGCTTTAAGAAATCCTAAAATAGCTGAAGAAATTAATGAAAAAGAAAAAAACCCACAAAACAGCAATAAAACACCAACCAACAAAACCAGTACTACCAGTCTAATTATAATTATTTTTAAGTTTTTCAAGCTGGATTCAAAGAAAATTTGGTTTAGGCTTAATGTTAGTCAGTATTTTTAACAGCTTTCCTGTTGTTAGAGAGGAAACATTTATAGATAATATCAATCTATGAGGAGCTGCAAGCATCACAAAAAAATGGTCAAAAGGCAAGAGATAAAATTCACTGAAACTAGATGTGAATTCCTGTTTTAAGGCAAGGCATATAAAACCAAAATTGATATGGGAAAGCTGATGTATTCCAAAAAAGAGGAGCTGAGCTTTCAATATGTTGAAAATAGAATATGGCGCCACCACATGATACTGTTGCAATAAATAAATGAGAGGTAAAATACCACTTGGGGTATATTACCAATAATTTTGGATAAAAATCAAAGGAGCAAATGACTTATTTTATTGTATTCCATTCTGATGCGTGTTTGGGAAAGCACAATTCAAAAATATTGGTAAATTTCTGGAAAGCATAATACAATGAGCATATTTGACAAAAAAAGCATGAAGAAAAATTGAAATAAATATATATATAATGTATAAAAGAAAGGAATTTTCATATAAAGAAGTAATCCTTTAATTTATACCTTTTTTTTGTTTTTGAAGAGGATGCAGTAACTTCTAGACAGTTGTTGCCTATGCTCACAAGGGATCAGAAAAATAGTTCTTAAGTAGTTCAAAAGGGCCACTGAAATTGATCCTTCAATGCATGATTTCAAGAACTGGTTAGACACAACTGTCTGGAACTTTTTAGGTATGCTGGATCTTGTTTTAGGGATTTTTTGAGTCCTCCTCAGAAAAGTATATTTCTCTGATTCTGCTTTACCTTATGACTGTACTGTTACAGCTCTTCATTGTAAAGTTTTATATCCTGCCTCATGGTGAGCTTGACATAATTCCAATAAAGGAAGTTTCTGAAGTTTCTAAACATAATCATAGACTTACAGTCCTACAGACTTTGAGTATTTGATCACTGGGATATACCTACTAAAAATTATTTGGAATGACAGAACCCATATGAGCAAACAAAGAAATAGCTTTCTGTATTGGTGCTGGAGTGACTCATACAAACTGAGAAATCAAGGGAAGACTTGCACAGACTTTATGATTAGTTTTATTTTATAAGAGAAATAAAATCAGATAAATTATAATATGAGAATGTATAAAGGAATATTTATAACAGAATTAATTAAAAATAGATTGTCATTCTCTTTTTTTCTTATTAGTATTAGTATTTCTCACAGAAAGTGAAAGTTTAGTAGTTGGTCAGATTTTATTTAGAGTTGGTTAGACATACATCAAAAAAAAAAAAGCCTGAGTAGGCAAACTCAACAAGAAGCAATTTCCTGTGGCAGCAAAATGAGTTAAGTCACTGAAGCTAGACCCTGAATGGGTACCGGGAATACTATGAAATAATTGTCTTGTCCAGTGTACAGTTGTTGAAGAATATGCAATATTTAAGAAAGTTAAGAATATGAGATGATGACACAATGTTGTGCATTACTGATATGAGAGATTGTGAAGGAGTAAGAACGTCTAGCTTTCATATACTAGAAGACACTCCTATCAAATCACTTTGGGGAAGGATGATAAATCCTAGCAAGGGTGAGCTTTTTAGCCTTTTTTTTTTTTTTTTTTTTTTTTTTTTTTTGGTGGAATTCTGTTGTGCATTTGAATGTGATGTAGTGCAAAGAGAATAAATAACACCATGGATATGTTTTTTTTAATGTAATAATTTAATTTTCAGGATGTTAACAGAAACTAAAAATAATGAGAATGGAAGAACATGATACCATAGTAACAAAAAATTCTTCATCAAATAGTTATTGAACCATTAAGAAGTGATGCTATTTTAGACCTGTTTATTTTTCTAATGAAGACATTCTAGAAAGGCCATAAAAAATAATGTTGGACTGTGTGTTGATTCAATTTAAATTAAATGGAAGAAAAACAGGTCTGTAATCAAAGCTTTGGATTCAAGAAAAGGGCAAAGTTTGACATACTAAGGAAAAGAACAGCTAAGTCCAAAGATTTGAATGTGTCAGGCCTTAAATTTCTGCATGTGAAAGAACTTCAAACTTTGAAGCATCTGTACCCAGAAGGCATTGTCTTAAATTTTTTTTTTTTAATGTTCTAATCTGTAGATGGATGATACAAGGTCAAGAATCACCATTAGTATAGACTATTACATGGTCTTGAAGAATGCCATAAAAGACTAGAAATAGGATAGATAGAGGGTCATGCATTTGGGGCAGTATTTAAAATATTGGTTTCCTAGCTTTCCAAAACTGGGACTGAGATACAAATGGAATCTGTAGCACCTTATGGGAGAAAGATAAATTTCTTTTAAACTGAAAGAAAGCTTTTATTTTAAACTGAAGAACAGTGCAATCAGATAAAACTTGCTTATTAATAAATAAAGGACAAAATCAGAAAAATGTTTTTCACCAATAGTGATGGCAAAATCAAAGATACAGAGAAAATCCTTAACTATGTTTTAGGTGGATTTCCATAAGTTTATAGAAAGGTTTATATGGCTTACTGGATTTTGAGAATTTTCTTGAAAACCAGGGCAAAAATATTCTCATGGAGGAGATGGAAAAACAAAAAGCAGATTAAAAACATGCAGTTCTCTGTACAGATCAGTTTTAATGTTTAGATCATGACTCCCATTAAAAATCAAATTACCATAGCTTCTGTATGAAGGCAGAAAGGGGAAAAAAGAACCAACTCCCCCAAAAAGAGATGTCTGTTTTAAAGACTTGGAGGGGATTTTTTTTTTTTTTCCAAACTATTAGAAATCTTAAGTAACAGTGTTGCAGTCCAAAAGCTTCAGAACACAACCTTAGTTTGTAAATTGGGAATACTATCAACACAGAAGAAACTCTTATTTTCTCACAGAGGAAGTATTTTACTGTGATAGTTTTAAATTATACAGAAATAATATATAGAGGAGATTGGCTAAGAGAAAAGGCTAAAACTGATAGCATAGTTTTTACCAGCTAAATTAAAGTAATAAATCTAAATTTTACCTCATACTTGCACTACATTTATTACATCCCATGAAGCAAAGAAAAGAAGCACAGTGGTGTAAAATAGTTTGGTAGGTCAATAACTGAAAGTGTGCCAATGTTTTCACAACTGTTAAAATATCAGGAAGCCAGTGAAAGTACCCCAGTAAAATGTTTTCACCCATAAAACTGATTTGATTTCTTGTAATTAAGCTTTCCACACTGTGTTTCAAAACGTGTTTGGAAGAAAAACCTAGTAACCTTGACAAAGGTTTTTCATTAAATGTATAAAAAGCAATGGTGTATGTTTCAGGGAAAAAAAGTAGCCACACACATTGCAATATAAACTTTGTAAAGTACGATGAAGGTATCTATATTCTGGTAAACTTCTGATGCACATAACTTAAAGATGACTATTAATATATCACAATGTCATGGTGTTTGTGATTGTGCACAATATACATGTACTGTGTGCATTCACTTTAACTTTTGCAATACCTTTGCATTCTTTTTAAACAGTATTTTAAGACAACTAGGTTCTAGTGCTTGTTTCCTATTTCCTAGGGTGGTGTTTTTTGTTTTCTCGTAAGTATTTATGAATAATCTGCTTTCTTGAATCTCCAATATAAAAGGTCTTGAATCATGCATTGCAATATTGAAGCATGGATTTTCAGTGTATATTTTGCATTCAGATGTTTTAGTTATAAACCAGTATCAAACATTCCTGTACAGAAAATAAAATTATCAACTCATCTGCCAATCTCATAAGGTTATTAAAATATTATTTTACATTTGTAAATTGAAATGGATTTAAAATATTAGAAGTCAGATGCAAAAATAAGGATTTTTTGGCTTTCACCTTGGTAAGATTAGCATGGCGCTGAAGGTTCATTCCAACCTTCCTTTCTAGGACAGCTAGAAAGATACTAACTACAGTTGCCTTTTGGTTTATGTAAACCATTTTTTTATTCTAAAGGTAAAGTACAGACTATGTGATTTTGCTATGTAATTTGAAATAGAAAAGTGGGACAAAAAAATTAGTCACTACAAGTTCTAAATATTTTGTCAAATTGCATTATTCTGCCTTTAAAATTCTTTTTACTTTATATATAATAAAACAAAAATAGTAACTACCCTCCAAAACCCCTTCAGAGAAGTGGAAGGTATCAATCTCAAATACGTGACACTTACATGATGAAATTCTGCCTGAACAATGTTTACTATCCTGCAAAGCAGTTACTTGGGTTGTTGTTTCTTTTTTTTTTTCACTTTATACAGATTTATTTCAGATTTTCTTGTTCCTTTCTGTCTTTTTTTAGTTGCTTCACTAATCAGATTTTAACTAACTTCCCCCTGTCCACACCCCCTCCCTCCCAAAAGACAACTTCTTTCTTACCAGCCTCTTCCTTCTTCTAGTCCTTTCTTTTCAATCTATCACCATGTCCTCATTCTCACTCTGTGTGTGGGTACCTTCTCTCCTTCTTTAAAAATACATTCAAATATATATGGCCTGGCAACCCATTCTTACTCAGCATATGCTTAAGTCTCTACTTCTAAATGAATTCTCCGTATCCTTGTTCTTTAGATGAGCTCAGTCCTTTTTACCGTGTCTGTACTCTTTCTTTTTAATAAACATTTTTCTTCCAAGTTCTGCAGTTCATTTTTAACTGCAGGTATATTTGTATGCATAATTTGGTATATGTCAGATGCATGTCTGATGCATGTCAGATGAAACTGCTGTGACCCATTTATTTTTTGGATAAATTTTCTTTGACAAAAAATTGACATTAGAAATAATAGACCAAATGGAGGGTTATGGTCACACCATTCACAAACAGAAGAAGTGAGGAGATGAAATCTGCACATACAGCCTCAAATACTTTTATGCAACCTATAACGGCCCATAACAATTTTTCTGCAATGCCAAGTGACTAATTCCAACAAGGATGTCAAGTCTATGCCCTTGCATACACATTCACATTTTCCATACTGAACTGTAAGCTATATAGTCCGGCTAACTGACTCTCTAGTCATACAGCTTCTTTTGTACTCTGATAATTACTGACATCAGCTTAGTCAGTTAAAAAACTAGACTCTATGTAATTGCATTATATCAGTGCATTTTCATCTAGAACACTCATTCCACATGATAATTGTTTTTCTTTCCCCCCCCAATTTATTTTTAGTATTCAGAATGATCATAGAAAAGCATTTAATTTTCTCAAAATGGGCATTTGAAAGCTCTTAAAACTTATTGGTTTTTAAAATACTTCTATATTTTATTATCTCCTTGGAAAATACAGTGTTTCTTTCCACCCAATAAATACTTTTCAGAAAAAGGCTGTCTTGACTGTGTGTAGCCAGTACACCACTGATCAATGTATGCCTCTTTTACTTTGCAAAAGAAATTTGTGTCTATTATAGAGGGTGAAAAAAACTAAACCAGCTATACAATAAGAAATAATTTCCAGATATTGGCTTTTAATATTAGTAATTTTATTTGCTCTATAAAAATACCTCAAACTAAGAGATTTCATTTTCTTTATATACAGACAGTTAAATGCTTGTTTGTTGAAATACTTGGGTTTTTTTCGGCTGATCCAAAACATATAATGTCTTTCTTTAAATATATTTTTTCTGTTATCCTCAGAACGGCCTTGTTACAATGCTATTACTACGCTATAATCTGTGCTTGAAGAATACTTGTAAAAGCAAAGGTCCCTTTTATGAAAATGTAGTCAAATAGCTGTAATAGCAAAGGTCCCTTTTAAGAAAATGTAGTCATTCATACATATCTAAATACTTGAGAGTATGTCGTTATTCTGTCTGGTTAATCAAATTAAAGAGAAAAAGAACTTCACATTTAGTTTCTATCTTCTATAACCTTTCAAAAGTGAAAAGGAAAGTCTCAGATTCCTGAAAGAATCAAAACTCCATAAGATAAAATTCAGAGTATGAGATTTGATTAATAGAAATAGAAAGCAGGAGAATGAATATTAGAATTATTTGTGGAAACTTTTAAGGGCTAACAATTTGAATATTTTTTTTATTAAAAAAATCTTTTAGAAACTACAAATATCCCATTTACTTCATTTGTGATCTAAACATAAAAGGTGACTCGCTCATTGACTTCGAATTGTAGTCAAATTAACTGAGTCACATGGGATGCCAGAAAAAAGATATGGCACTAAAATTCTCTATGCAGTACTCAAAAGACTGCATAACTTTTTAAGTTTCTGAGTTTAAAAATTATAAAAATGGACAAAATGTTAGGATTTACATAACTTTTATCTGTTACATTACATGACCAGCAGACAGATCTAACACAGCCATCATGTTATAAATGTTTATTTTAAGTAGGTAACTCTTAGCCTCTACCTAGCTGACATATTTTTCATCTCAATCTCACGTGATAAATGCATATTGTACTAGTATGTTTGGGGGGAGGGGTGTATGTGGACACAATAACTAGAAAGCTGCACAATGACTAGGAAAGCTGTACCAATAAAAGAAGAGGAAAACCAAGCTTTTCCTACTATGGAGACAAAGGCACATGTGAAAATAGCAGTTAATAATGGGATTATTAATTCCTAGATTGTCTCTCAAAGGAGCTGAGTGCACATTTTTTTTACATATGTAAATATAATTAATGCTATTATGATTTCTTTACCACAGTCATCACTAGTAGTAATATTGTTGAGTAGAACTTAACACAATTGTTACACATCATGCTTGTTACAGATGCACACTCACTTGCTGTTAAATCTTGACTTCTGTTAAAAAACAGGCAAAAGTATATAGTTCAATCCTATGCTTAAATTTTACTTGCAAAAATTTAAATGGATAAAATGGTTAAAGGTTTAGAATAATGATAAAGCTCTCTGTTGATTTAAAATTAAAATGAAATAAACATGCTTCAAACATAAACATTTTCATTAGCACATGATGATCCACATTTCTGATTTTCTATCTCCATGGAAATTTGCTTTCCTTCCGATCAAATTTAAATTTCTAAATTTTTATAGAAAACATTGCTGTTTGGGCTTAATTTTATTATATGAAACCACAAACTGAGATCAGGTATCTGAGAAATAGTGTATAGAAAAAAAACAAATCCCATTTGTTCTATTTTCCTAAAGTATATCTTTAAACAAATTGTCATAAAACTATCTGTAACCTTTTTCAAATACCTTTTAATTAACGTTTTATATCTCTGACACATGGAAAATAAATTTTCTACTTCTAAGACAGAATATAAAGTACTTTAGCTATGGAGGAAAAAGTAGAAGCAATAGCCAGTGATGGAAGGTCACGAACACTCACTGTCTTTGTTTTTCTTAAAACTAACAGGAATAACATAAGAGAAAATTTAAATACAGAGAAACTGCTAGTAAGTAGAAAACACTTTCAAGACTACAGACATTACTATCTTGTAAGAACATGCCTCAGTCAATTTATATGTTTCTGTATAAAAAAATGTATTACTGAACTTGATTTTTTTTCTAGAAAGTTTCAACAGTCAACTAAAAAACATTTTGCTTATGATAGGTAATCCGTGAAATGAAAAATTACCTGAAAACACATATTGGTTATCATCACATTAATTTGTAGACTTCATCTTGGTATCTTCTAAAATATGTTCATATTATCATATGCAAATAGTGGTACCTTGTAAAAGTTCAAACCTACTGTATCGTTATACTCTTTTCAAACAGTTTTCAAATATCACTCATACAGTTCATTTTATGACTATCATAAAATAATCAAGAAATAACGGCCAATTCAAATAAAAATGCATGGACAGTGAATTTGTATGTTTTCATGCTTTGAGACATTTTTAAATGCTGTGAAGAGTATGTGTTTTCCACAACATTTTTGTTTTGTCAATGGAAAGCATTAGTTTAACGTTCATTTGGCAATACGTAGAGATTTTAGATTAGCAAGATGTAGTACTTTAAGTGTAAGTGAAGCTTTAACAATGATAGTATTTTATGTGCATTTTTGGGTGTTGTGCTTTTTTAATTTGTTGTGAACAGTTGGTCTATGCAAACAATCATGGATAATACTATGTTACGCTTTGTATTTATGCACTCCAATGCAATTAATCAGCAGTATCCAGGGAGCAATTCAGCCCCAGATAAAGACGTTCAGGTTATCTACAGCATCTGCCTGCTAGTTAGATGTCTTCATACACATTATAGTTGGTCTAAGCAGTATGGTCAGTGGAATTGGGACCTGTTCAGCTCATCATAAAACACGTGCACATCTGGTGAGTTCAACACTTCAGGCAACACTGGGCTCTCCGTATTTACTCAAATTGGCATCTAGTACTGTTTGATTTGGTCTGTGTTTTCTTAATTGATCTTCAGTCGCTGCAGACAACTAATCTTAGGCATCTAAATTTGAAACTGATTTCTTAGAAAGTTATTCTGGCCCAGTTTTGGGCTTAGACCACAGTTGTGCAGGGTAAAATACAAGTTTTACTTCACAGAAATTTGCATAGATATAGTTCCTATCTTCAGCTCTTTAAGAAGGAAAAAAGCTATTTCAAATATCTGTTTGCATTCCAGTGGTGATTTATAGCATTACTGTAAGAGCTTTTCTAAAACAATTCATAATTTGGAGGATTTGAAGATAATTCATAAGTGTAAAATATATTCTCTCAGGAGGTTGGATTGGGGTGAAGACAGAAAATTAAAATAAAATTGCTGGAAAAAATCCCAATTAGATTCAGCTACTTAGGAGGTTTGGATGACAGTGCGTTTTGTAGTTACGTACAACTCCCTACTTTGGCCGGCCAAATTCATCTTTAAGCAGCACAATGAGTGCAAAAAATGAGTGCAAAGTTTGAGATTCCAGCTGCATGACTTTTCTCTCTCTCCTTTTTTTTTTTTTTTTTTTTTTTTTTTTTTTCCCCCTGGAGCTAAAACCTGTTTCTGCTTTTTGTGTCCCACCTTGTCTTTTTGTAAAATTCAAAGGAAGCCTGGTCCTTTTCCACAAGATTTTGAGGATTCTCTGCCAGCTCTTCATCTGCTTTGAACGCACAAGCAGCATACTACACCAGAGCTCCTTAAAGGCTAGTGTCCTCTGCTATTTTTAAGCTACTGAAATTAACTAAAACTTTTCAGAACTCTTTTGAAAGGCTTGTAAAATTTCTCCTGTCTGCCAGAAAGATCTAGCATGCCACCATGGTTCTACACTTATACGCAGAATGCATTGGAAGTTAACAATAAAACAAATGCTAGTTTATACTTATTATCTGTACATTAAGTAACAAAAATTTCCGGAAGCATCCATTCTTGCACTCAATTTTCATTACTTGAGTTACATTTTGTAAAAATCCTAGTTTGAATAATGTTAAAGGCAAAGTCATATACATCTTGGTGCTTTTAGAACTGTTATTTCAAATATGTAAATCACTGAAGTTGTGAAGTTGTAGGGTAGCAAGCAGTCTTTATGTTCTCTAAAAAGGAAAGTTTGTGAGGTTAAATTCTACATTAAAAATGAAAAGTAGTCATCATTTTTGTTGCTTAATGTTGCTTTGAAACAGGTAACTTCCTGATACTCCTCTAAGAAATAAATGAAATCAAAGGACATTTTAGCTTAGTCAAACAGCTGAACAAATACATAGAGGAAAAAATAAGACAGTGACTCTTAAAATAAGGAAGGAGTTGCTTTCACTAACAATGATTTTTGGTTGGAACGTTTATTTGGATTTTACTGGGTTTTGTTCTGTTCTCCACTAGGAATCTGTCAAAATATGAAGTCAAACAGATGTTGGAACCAATGTGAATCACTAACACCCAGGACAGAACGTCGAGGTTTTATAATACCTTGATTTAAATTTCCTGTTCCTTGTGGAAACCACGGCATCTCGTGAGCCACTGATTAAGTAGTTTTCAACATGAAGCTACTTTGTTATTGTATGTAACAGCACACAGGCAGCATGACCTGGGACCGCCCGGCCCGGGGCGACCCGACGCGACCCCCGCGGCGCGGTGCAGCCGCTCGCGCGGCCAAACGCCGCCAGGCGGGAAAGTGCCTCGGGGCGGCGCGTCCGTACGGACACAGCGGCGGGAGCGGGCGGGAAGGGCAGCGCGGGAGGCGCCCGGGGGACGGCGCCGCGAGGGACAGTCACCGCCGCGGGCCCAGCGGCGTCACGCGGCCCCGCGGGTCCCCCGCCCGCCGTGGCCCTTTGTAGCGGCCCGCGCGTGCCCGAGGCGGCCGTGGGTGCCCGGGCCCACCCCCCGCGCGGGCGGGGCCGCTGCTGGGCCCCGGGCGGTGCCCGGTGGCGGGTGGCTGTTTGCCCCGGGGCTGGGCACCGCTGCCGGGGGCGGCCGCACCGCCGGGGCGGGGGGAGCGTGCGCCGGGGCGGGCAGCGTGCGGCGTGCCGGCCACAAGTGGGTCATTAGTGCCACAGTTTTACAGAAGAGAATAAAGTCTGATTAGGTTTGTGAAACCTATTCCTAAAAATTTGTATTTTATCTTATGCAGCACTAATCAGTGATGTCAGTGTAGCTACACATGGAGTGTCCTTAAGGGTATACAAGCTTTTTATAAAGTTGTGAAATTAAATTTCCTAACACAATAATTACAATCATTATTAATAAGAATACTAATAAAGGAAGAGAAAGAGGAGTAGAAAGGAGAAGGAGAAGTAGAGAAGAAAAGACAGGAGGTTGTGTTGTTCAGTTACAATTTAGATTCTAGGAGAAACCTTTACAGCTGTGGCCTAATACATAACAGACATATTTTGTGATACAGTGATACCCATAAGCATTTAAGTTTATGCTTCATTTTGCATGCAGTTTACAAGGTACTCTAGCTATATAAAGTATGGTTTCCAAGCAAGCATTCCTTGTGTGTTACAGTTCTGCCTTTTTTCTCAGGACATATTATACAGGGTTTTTTTATCTACGCGTTAATTTAGATTATTCTGACTGACTAAAGCTTTACATCAATAAACTCTCATGAAGCTAGGAAACCATATGGCTTGCTGTTGCCAACTGATTGTATGCTTACAGTAATGGTTTCACAAAAGAATTTTAATGTATATAAAAATTACTTTCCTCTGTTAAATTGCTAACATCTGTGCACAATTAAACTACTGCATTAACATCTACTGAGCAAGCCATTATGTGGTATTTGAGGGTTACAACTGATATTTAGAATTAATTTTATGATTGATTTTTGGAGAATGTGATCAGTTTGCTTGTTAAGGGACTATCTAGGCACCAAATTTGTGTGACCTATATTCTCCCAGTTATGCTCCCACTACAGTGAAGAGATCTGGGGCTTCACTTAGTTGTATGCATATATACATCTAACCATGATAAACCGCAGTGAAACCCCAAACATCATGTTTGCTCTAAATTCCAAATGGAAAACAGTTCAGTTGACAATATATGGTTATAGTCCCTTAATAAATAAGCAAACTGATCACATTCTCCAAAAATCAATCATAAAATTAATTCTAAATATCAATTGTAACTCTCAAACTGCAGAACCTTGAAACATATCCTTCCAGAGGAGATTAAAAAGTTTGATCTCTTCTGATCTGTCACACTGTATTAACTAGCAAATTCCAAGCCTGATGGAACCAATAGTTGCATTTATATTTTTATTGCAGGTTGAGTTTTATCCTACACCTAAGACCAAACTCTTCGACCACCTACACTCATGGACAACCTATGTACATATTGGATAACACTACCATTTGAGTCAGGAAACTCATTACTCCTCAAATCTAGTATAAACAACAGCATCCATCTTTCAAAATTCAGGATAAAACCAATTAAAACAAAACCAACAGCAAAACCAGTCTGGATTAAAGAAGAAAAAGGGAATGTAGTGTTTTGTTTGACCGATTTTTTCTTGTAAGAGGCCTAGAGAAAGAATAAACAAAATGTGATGTAATCTAGGACCCTGTCTTTGATCATGATGTGTGTAGCTTCAGGATTTGTCAAAGGAGACAAAGAAGCAATTCCAAAAATGTTATTGTAGAAATTGTTCACTTATCAAAAGTATTAACAAAGACAAATGAAAATGCTTAAAAAGAGAGCTGTCAGTGGTATGTCTTGAGCCAACTATAAGACTATAGCTTGACAACCAACAGAACTGTGATCCCAAGCTTATGCCTCATGGCATGCCTCATGGGATGGCTCTACTGGGAACTTTTAATGAGTCACTTTGAGCAGTCTGTTTTCATTTGCATCAGAAGTTTCCAAATTCTCTTGAAATATTCCCTTGTTGCTCTTCTACCATCCCTCCCATGCTACATTTGATTTAAATGAGCACATAGATCTACAACATCATCTAACACAATTCTGAATCCCCTGAAGGATATAGCATTTCTGATCTTTGAGATTAGTGTCAAGTTTACAACTTCTAAGGCAATCACATACTAACTTATTAAATACATTTTCCTAAGAAAGTTTTAGTTTTAAAACGCATGAATAATTGTTTGCTTGTCAGAGCTACACTTAAGTGCACTTTACCATTGCTGTATTCTAATGTACCTTTTTTCTTAATTTATTTTGCTTCATTACATGGAATATGGGAAAAAGACACTGAAACTCCTGAAGGAGTGATGTTTTCTTATATCTGTTATGCTACAGGATAATAGTACATAATAAATAATATTAAAAGAGGGCATCCTAAATTGAATTATTTTATGACCTTCATAGAGCTCAAGATTTATTTAGAGTTGGGACAAGAACACTGAATACCCCTCCTATTGAATTTGCCTACTATTCCTTAAAGTAAAATAAAACAATAAAAGAAAAATAAATCAGGTAAACCAGGAAGCAATGTAATTGTGTATTCCAGCAAGCAACACTCACTGTAGGATGTCTGAATTCTAGTCTCTGTTCCAAGGACTGTGAAGGTATTTTTACATTAAACTTCCATGGAGTAGAGCACAGAAGCCACCTCTGAGGAATTACCCTAGCTGCAGATCTACACCATCATGTCTTTTGTTTGCTCTTTCTTCTGTCAGTGATGTTGAACTATTTCCTGCAAATTGTTGCAGCTTCAACAGCACCCACTGTAGAACAGCCTGTAATTTTACTCAAGAAAGCAACTTGCTTCTGCTTATTGGATTTGTGTGGCTAGCGAATCCCCCTAGGAAATTTTCTGATATCCTCGGTTGATTTCATACAAGGAAGATAGTGATGGCTGTTAGACTTTCTAAATAAGCAACTTAGGATCTTTTTAACTGTTGAAAATTAGTATGGTGCTATTATCTCAGAGACAGTAGAAATACAAAATAGCAAACTCACACGGGCAACAGGGGAAAAATACAATGTTTTAGCAGTTTTTAGAAAGTAATATATATTATATTAGTCCTATTAGGTAGCTTAACTTCAATTGATGCTATGAAAGTTTTTGTATTCATAAAATGCAAGGTTTGGTACGAGAATGGTAGGGGGGCAGGGGGGACCCAAACCAAAGCAATAACAAAATAGAAACCTACAAGCAAGCTAGCAAACCAGCAGAGTGTTAAAGATAAAGCTTTTCTGTATTTCATTCAAATCAATATGGAGGAACTGCATGAGAATGAGTTACAGTGTGTTTAAATTAGAAAAATCAGGAAGGCTATAACAAAGTCTACTGGAAATATATGCTCTTCTCTAAATCATCTCAGTAAGAAAAATAGGAATCTATGCTGTTTCACTGAGGTGTAAACAAATGTAAAAAACCAAGAACATTGTCAGAACCTAAAGCAAAGTTGTGTACATGTAAAAAAAAAAACAACAAAAAAAAACAAAAAAAAACCACCAAACAAAAAAACCTAAAACAAACCTGTCTTCTGGTATGAGGCAAATGATGGAGCTGACCTAGGTTCTGAGTGCAGATACTTTCATGGGAATGATTCAAGAGGGGAGCTAGCTAGGCTCTACAGAATGAAGCAAATTCTCTTTATTGTGTTAATCTGGAAAAAAAGGATATCAACTCTTCTCAAACAATATCTAGCAGCCAAAAAAGTGCTGAGCCTTTCCCTAGCTTTATATCATAGTGTTTTTCAGTAAGGAAAGAAAGGAAAAAAGGGAGGAAAGGCTTTGATTTAAAAATCTAATCCTCTAGTTCTACTAAGAGACCCGCCTGGCTGAACTGCAATTTCTTTATTATTTAGAGTCTCAAAAAATAGACAGAAACTGTAACATTTGCATCTTGAAAACACAAAAGGTCAAGTTATAAATGAGATATCATTATCAAGGGACCAAGAACAGCACTTTTTTCCAGTTGTACGTTAGTAATAATACATACAAAAAGGAGGAAAATGTTAGCTTCCTACTTCACAGGGAGATGGAGAAATAGTGCTAATTGTGAATCATTTAATACTTTTTGTTTTTCATTAGACTTCAGAAGGATTCTTTCAGCTTTTAATTTAGGGTTTTCAGGTTTTTTGTGAAAATGCATCCTTGTCCCATAGTTCTCATGTGCACAGGAAATCATTGGGGGTGAGGGGGAACAGGGAGGAAAGGGAATCAAAACTCAACAGCAGCGTGAATAAACCTACTCACAACATTGGCACAATACCACAGTATTTTACTTTGTTACAAAGATAACCAACGTGTCCTGATCTGGACTGGGGAGAGGTCAGAGAACTTTATTTCAGGCACCTTCATTAAAGACTGAATGCCCTTATGCACCTGACAAACTGAATACACTGCCTTGAATAGTTTGCTGTTATTTCATCTCTGGAAGATCTTTCAGTTTACACTTTGCCTAACACATTGTTTTATTTAGTTATGTGACTTGATAAGCCATTCTCTACCAAGCTTCTTATAACAGCTAGGGCATCACTGCATTCAAAACTGACAATTTACCTGAACATTTGCTGCAATGAAGAGCAAAATGAAGATAAAGACAATATATTAAAAGCTGAAAAATTTAATTCAACTCTTTCCTGACTTCTTCTCAAATTTTCAGTCATTTACCCTCTTACCCTATGTTGGTACCTTCACTGTTTTGTGAGAGTCACTGTTTTGTAAGGTCTCAGCATGTCTCCATCTTCTCTGAATGAAAGGAGTCATCCACGTTCTCAGATTAAAACCCTTTATGCATCTGTCATCTCAGCAACCAGAGACCATTATAATTGAAGACTAACTCAAGCCAAGAAACTCCTTAAGGGATCTCCTTTTAAATCTCCATCTTCTCATTATTAATTTCAAATTCTCTATTAGATAATTATGATTACTAAGATTGCCTTTTTTGTTACTTAAAATGGCAACAGTTAAAAAATGTATGCAGAAAATTATCAGCTTCATATCTGTCTGCCAGATAGAAAGGAAGCAAGAGTAAGGTGTACAGATTCTCTGTGAACTGCAACACATTATTGATATCTATTAAAAACATACTCACTTACCTAAAATTCTAAATGCACAGCCTATGAAATACTATGAACAGATAAGTAGTCTGAACTTTTCTATTTAATATTTAATAAAAGCAAGTGCACGTTACTTGCATTTACTGAAAATGATCCAGTGTTATTTCCTGAGTTGACAATTTTGATCCTTGACTGAGAGAGACCCTTTTAGCAGTTAGCAAGAAGCATGTTTTATTCTACAGTTCCCTTCTGCAGTCAGTTTGCTTTAAAAAAAAGCAAAAACTTTAAAGGAGATGTACTTCAATATAAAGATCTGAAACAGGAATATTTTTTCTCTTCTCTTTTTTATTTGGATTAATATTAAAGAATATGGTCTTATTTATATACACTATATATAGATACACTTCATCTATTCATATAGAACTATATAATTTTATTTATGCTATATATACACTATAACCAAACTCCATAGAATTAAAACATTTTTTCATGACTTATTTTTTCAAAATCTTTTTAGCCAAATAGAAAAGAGAAATTGAAAGCCTCAAGGGTTACTCTCTAAGACAAAAAGGCAATAATTAGAGTTGGGGTAATCTATGTTGTAATCCATTTACAGAAATACGCAAAAGTAATTTTACTTTCTTCATAAACACATAATAAACAGATTTTTGCATAAATCCTGAGGCAAAGATTCTACCCTAGCGTCAGGAGACTAGTGTCTCATATTGTTTTTTACCCACAGACTAAGCTGTCCCCTGAAGCATAACAAAGAACTTCTTGTTTGTGGTTTAGTTCACACTTTTAAATACATTCCTGTCTTTTTCTTCACTGTAGAAAGGAGCTTCAGCTGGAATCATTCTCTCCTTAACACCCGATAAGTTACTTAAAACCTCAATTTATACAGGGAATTAATTAAAATAACTTTATGTAGGGTCCAGCAATTCTGGTCTGCAACTTAAGTTTGTGTTGACTTTAAGTATCTTTTTCCAATTAAATTTGAGACAGATATCAAGAAAAAAAACCCAACAAATTTCCTTGAAATCTATGGCTTTATGTTATAATGATTTTTTTAATGGAATGATCAAAAAAAAAAGAAGAGATCTAGCATTTCATTTGTATTACCAAAATGGACACATTATTAAGGAATATATATAGACTACAATTCTGTAATGTTTTGTGTGTATTGTGTACACACATTAATTTTTTATTTCTTTACCTCAGAACTCTCTAGTCATCTTCTGTGCTACACAAAATTGGCATATACAGTTGATTTCTTGCAAAATAAAATGCTAAACAAATGTAATTTAGAAGATTATTTAAGATGGTGAACTCTAATTAAATGCATATCCAAAGAAATTGAAAACAATAGTATTTAATGGGTGATAATTAAGGAAAAAACTTACATTGTTTAGATTTATTGCAGATAAACTGTATATCATATGCATGATATCACATGCAGATAAACAAACCATATGAACATCCCTTTCTGGTACAAACAGCACTTGTAATAAATGACCCTGACATTTTCATTTTTCTCACCATTTTTTTTAATTGATGGCAGGTATGCTTCCCATTATGTCTTCTATATATAAGTTACTAGATATTTTTCATTCCCCCTCTGGGGGGGCAGCGTTCTACCTGAGTTTGTTGCAAACTCTGCTCATATAGGAAGTATTAAACTAGGGTTTTTTTTTGTGTGTGTGTGGCATTGTTTTTTTTTCCCCTTGGAATATTGACACAGATAGAATAAAATAATCCCTAGTACCTAACCTGGGCATGAACCTTAGTTTGTCCACTTAAAATTATGTTTCCTTATAAAGTTGGTTATTATTTAAACCCTATGGACTCTTTCCTTATCTTCCACAATTAAACTAACTAAATTTGAGTATTTGTTCATTTTTCTGCAAGAATATTTATGTCATTATTTGACCCTTTGTTAAAACTGATTTTAGAAACCTAGTCAAAGGAGCACACAGGATTCCACACAGCGTAGATCTTTGAAGTAGGGTTTTTCCAATAAATGAAATGATCCTATAAAATCCAAATAGCAAATCAACTAAAGTTAGACAATTATTAAGAAAAAATAAATTAATTATGGTAACAAAAATGTGGGTAAAATAGATTGTATTCCTTAATGAAATACTGTTCCAATCTGTTGTCTTGACAATGTGCTTTGAACACTAGGAAGTGGAAGCAGGGATATTAGGAAGGCCAAAGAAGTAGAGCAGCCAAGAGGACATAGAAGAATACTCAGTGCTTCTTTCATGCCATTGCTACTCATTTTTCTGTGAAGTATAACCCAACAGCAGTTGCGGTGCACCCCAGGGGAAATCACAGTACAAGACTAAAGTTACATCTCCAGGAGTGTCTAGTGAAAAGCCCCATCTTATTGCTGTTTCCAATCCTGCAGCTGCCTGCAATCTAAGCCAACTATTCTAAATAATTTTGAAAACTGGTTAGAACTCCATTATCAAGATTAAATTAAGCTACTTCAAAAACAGCAGATGAATTATATAAAAAATATATTCACTACATTAATTTACTGAATAATAAAGATATAAATCCATGTTTTGAAAAGAAAAAATAGAGAATACAACAAAAATGTATTTAAAATGTAGCTTTCATCTGCATTAATCAGTTCCAGTATTAAGAAAGGTGGGAAAAACAGAATTGTCTTTAATCAAGAAGTTCCAGATTTTAAAAGTTGGTGTGACTGTTCTTCAGAACACAATAAATATTTCTGAAGAATAAGGGAAATAAGTGAGAAAATGTGAAAGAGAAAACCACTGTCTAAGTAATTTACAGTATAGGTGTCCTGATTCCATTTCAAGCTGATTTTCACTGAGACTTACTTTAAATCTTCCGTAAAGCTAATGACTATTCTAAATCACTGTTCTACAGTTACTATCTCCTCTAAAGCTTCTGTACCTGGTATGAGTAAGAAATAGCTACTGGATACGTCACTAGGACAGAGAAACTATAAGATGCCAGTGGGAGGGTGTGGTCTGGGAGCATTTTGCCGGTCCAGAAACAGCTTACAGTCACACCTCAACTTCCCCCCGAGCTGCTCAGTTTCTACAGGAAAATGAACAAAACATAGGTGATGCAACTTCAGGAAATGTGGACGGGGTTCCCCTTTCTACAGACTTTACAGAACAGGGGCCAAGGCGCTGTGAAGAGTGCCTCAGAGACAGTGGTGCTATAGCTTAGTATTTACATCAATCTCTTGGGATAGCCTTACATTCCCAAACATGAGTCCTGTTTGTTCTGTCAAACATGAGTCACATTTATTCAAGGCATATTGTTGTGTTAACATCAAGAAAAAAAAAAAAAAAAAGGAATCATAATTCAAAAAGTGAGAATATTAATTCCTCACTGTAAAACTTTATAAAACTTACATAACATTCAGGGTTCTGAATTCTATTATTTCAGTATATGAGTAAAGATAATATTACAAGACTTGAAAACATGTATTAAATATGGAGTAAATAAGACAAGATAATCATAATTTTGTAATGTAAAATATTAGTCAAAGATACATTTTTCACACTAGTTTTCTGGTCTTTTTTTTTTGCCTTGTGTTTGTGTGTGCATGTGAAAAGACTAGGGAGAATGTTAACTGGATGGCTGGCATTTCTTTTTTTTCTTGTAAAGAAGGGAAGGTAATTAAAAGCTTTGGATTATTTTAGATATAATACTTTTCTAATTGAAAAGTAGTGAAAATTTTGATGAGGTGATGAGGCAGAATTACTGCTGCTTATGCATAAATGTGAGATCCAGAACAAGATTTTACACTCCTTAGTCCTCAATTTCAAGCATGACTTGAAACCATCCAACCCTAGATATTCTTAAGCTTACTAGATGATTCCTCTTCTTAACTAAAAGAAATCTAAGACAATTAAATTTGGTGTAGTGCACGTGTCAGAACCATCTTAATTCAATAACTGAGGTAGAAAATTCCCTAAATTGCAACAGTGTTTCTCAGCTGTGAAGGGGGAAATAATCAGCTCTGGAGCACAGGTCTATAGCTAGGCTGTGTTCTGCCTGCAGGATGTTACCTAGGGCTCCTTCCTCACTTTTCTTCTCACCAACTCATTTAAGGTTGCCAGTGGAAGAAGATCTTGGGACATAGCAGAAATGAGGCTATGCTGTACTTCTACAAGTCTGGATCCTGAGAAGTAGATCTGTGTCAGACACCACAAATTATACTTCTCATCAGAGTTCAATACCATCCAGAAACTTGGAACCTGACATATGGAATTTCTTGGAAAGGAAGAGTGCAATATTGTGGGTTTTTTTCACATTAACACTAAAGACCTCAGAACTAGCAGTTCTTTCTTTTTAAAAATGTCAGAAAAAGTCATCCGTCCTTAACAAAAGAGCTTTGGTTTGAATTTCTTGCCTTACCAGGAATATTTAAATCCACTTCCTGAAAGCTTTGACTTATGTAATTTAGCTATCTTTATTCTTTGTTGAAGATAAGCTGTTGAGATGTAAGTTTCCAGACTGCTGCAGGAAACAAATAGATGGAGAAAAATATGATTCTCCAAGGTAAACATGAGGCCACTCAGCTTCTAAGGAAAGCTTTACATTCCAGCCTTTTTTTGTCATGACTGTATAAACCCAATATATTATGCTCAATACAGTATTATGGTTTCTATTTTGTTGGTGGGAATAATGACGTGGAATAAGGTGAATTATCCGTGATCAGAGAATCAGAAGTGCGCTGTAAGCTACCCTGGGAAATGGAATGCTGAATTCTCATTCTTTGCTATATCTTCTTAATTAGCTCCATAATTATCAAGCTTTTTGCTCACCTATCATTATACGGAAATGGAAACAGTAATTTTATTGCATTTAGTGCATTTTGACAATTTTTAAAAATAGTGCATTATCAAGAACAAGACTCTTAGTGTAACCCATCTCTCCCATTGGAAGTGGTTTCTGTAAATTACACAATTTGAGTTAAGGTTAAAAAAATATTAACTATCCTTCTCAGTATTTGCCCAAGTTCTGCATATAGTTTTACTTTGTTGATGGAAAAATACAATTCATTTCTGAACTTTTGAACCAATCTAATCTAAAATATAGAAATTTAATAGCCTGATTTATTTTATTTTATTTTATTTTATTTTATTTTATTCTATTTTTCCCTCAAAGGACAAATTGTGTGTTCAGTTGAAACTACCTTGACTCTGGAAAACAATAAACTAGGGAGACCAATGGTGAAATCTCAGAGATAATGTATCATCCGTATGATGCCTAAATAACAAAGTTCTTTGTGCTGACTGATAAATAGCTGTCTGTGAGGACACTTTTGAAGAAGAAATATCAAGGTTGAGACTCTTCTAATAAATATTGCTGACCTTTTATCTGCCTTACTGGACATTATAGAAAGTAGTAATTACTTCATAGGGATTATAAAATGTTAGTAACTTCCTTCTATGTATTCATGACCTGACTGGGTGCTGACACCTATTTTCCATGTTTCATTTTCCAGAAGTCATCAGCAATCTGTGGCTGAGAGAGGCTGTTTCTCCCAGTGCTGTTCATGGCTCAGAAACATTCTTCTGGGGCAGTTCCAATGTCAGTGGCCTGCACAAAAGCAAGCTCATTCCTGTAGGCCAAAAACGTGAGACCAGTAGGGGATATGAGCAGTAAACTAATAGTCAGGAATTTCCAGGTCTGTCATAAAACTATACACAAATTATGTTTTCTTAGAAAAATGAATGTTAAAATATTAGACCAAATGGTAATAGAAACAATGCAATTTAATGGAAACAGTGCAATTTAATGGAAAAACTCAAACGACCACTTATAAATTTAGTTTTTTTAAAACTTCTTGTAGCCATATGTGGGACTCAGGATAGTTTCTTAGCTTTTTAATTTCCATTGATAGTTCATGTTTGCAAAAAAATCTTAAAAAGTCAGAGCACTGTTAAAAATTTTAGAATAGCATACTATAGAATTCATAGACATGTCTAATGTCTCAGATCAAGTATGCATGTTAGTTGGACATTCCTGCTTGGGTCTCTTCAGGCATTCCAAGGAGTAAGAGCATTTAAGTGAATTATGCTCACGTATTTAAATGAACACACACGTATGCACAGTTTACAAAGTAAATAGATTATTTCTGGTTAAAATACTTACTTTTCTAGTTTAAATTCAATAATAATAAATAATACAGTTTTTTAAAGGGTAAATGTTCATGTATATAAAAATCACTTGGTTGGTCTGATAAAGACTTTCACAGACTTTTTTCTGTTTATCTGTTTTACTGATAGATTTCTTAAAGTTTTAAATTATTTTATCCAATATTCATGGAACACTTACTTGGTTTCTACACACCAACTGCATTTCTCCTCAATGCCTATATCAGCTGGTCTTATGGACAATGAAAGACTTTGTGTTCATCTCACTTTTTAAATTGTGAAACCCCCAAGATGCACACCTTGTAGAACTGAAATTCATGAAGTTTACTTCAGTAAATTTTTATTATATTCCCTTTGTACTGTTTTCTATTGCTTCCTGAATTGTGAATCACATTATACTAAGCACTGTATGGACAGTGAGAGACAGTTTTTCCTGAAGAAGTTTCTGGACCAGACAATAACAGAAAAACAGTTCTTCCTTTGGTAAATTGACTATCCCTTTAGACTCCATTGTTTGTGATTCAGCTGCTTTAATGCACAATGTTAATGAAATCTGAGAAGCCCTAGGGCAGAATTCAGTTCTCTAAAGATAGCCATCCAGCATACCTTAACATATTCTGCTTCAGCTGTGAGTTTATAAGTTTTTATATCTCCCATAGCACTGTGTTGTATTTGCCAGTGCCATCTGAATGTCAAAAAAATTAGGCATATGGAATTATGTTACATGCCTGTGTGTGGGCAACTGAAATCAAACCTAGCTCTCTGGTGACTGCAATCATCATCTGGACCTGACAGTTACAAAACAAGACCTGACCTTCAGGGGACTTGTGCCCTTCTGGACCAGGACTAGAAGCTGTGAAGTGCCCCTAGGCATATTTCAGATAGCACTACAGACTAGTATTATATACAACTGCATCAAGACCTACTTTTCCTTTAACTGCAGTACATGCTTGGACACAAGTAGAAACCCGGTTTGCAGAGTTTACACACAGGAACTGATTCCATTTTCAAGTCCAGTAGAGAGAATTTTGCCCCAAAGCAGGTCAGTTCTCTTGTGACAGACCATTGGCTCTTCAGCTGAAGAGTTAGTAGATACCTTTTATATTTAAAAATAAAATTCTGCTTTTTTCACCTGTTCATCAGGTTCTATGAAATGTTTGCCCCTTCCTCAATATTTCAAAGAGAAATACCTGATCTATATAGGCTTATGTATTTGTCTTAGCGAAGTTATTTTTAAAAATCCTTTTGGGTACTTTCATAAAGTTATTTCTCAGCCTTATTTTAGGAATATAGCGTAAAGAAAAATTTCTAAAATTTCTGCCAGAAGAAAGTTTTACCTTGATTTTATTTTATCACAGCTGTGACCATTTTCCTAGGTGTATATTATAATAGCAGGGCAGGGCAGACTGGTACATGTGTCACCCAATGATGAAATCTTTATTGTTTGTGCATAACTGTTTGTACAAAATATATAGTTACCACATGCAGGGCTGTTTTTCTCCAGTATTTGTACAGTTTTATCCTTTATGCATAAACTAAGATGCATCCTTTGGGATGGAATTGACTTTTTGAGCAAAAATTTTGGTCTTGGAGAAGAATACTTAATATTAAGTCTTCTACTGCATTTTTAAATCATAGCATGATACCTGTCATTTTCATTTCATGGTTCTTAGTTAGGAATTTTAATTCCCTGGGATAAATATTTGTGTTATATCCTTCTGTCTTTCATCTGTTTACAACCTTTTTCCCTTCATTAATTGCATTCTGTAAAGTTACTTTTTTAGTCTTTTCAGATAATGTGTCCCTAAGTGATAACAGTTCAAGCTTGACTTACTCTGTGTAATTACTGAATGAAGTGTAACTAGTTTTCTCAACCCTTTAATAGAGAATGTGAAAGGTGGTATTGATTTTCATGTTTGATTGTGTAGAAACAAATTAAAATAATATTGTTAACTGTGAAAGCATAAATTGAAATATTTAATTGGAAATCATGTCTGTATGTTTTGCAGTGCCTAAACATAATTTCGTTACAATATCACTTTTACGTGAATAAGCAGAGCTGCTACATGTAAGATTAAAACAAATGGAAGAACACAAATTTTCTACTTAACTAAAGGAAGTGATTGACTATATACTCTAGTACATAAAGTTTACTACATTTATTTAATTATTTTTATTAATTTATTTATTACATCATTTAAAAACACACTTGTTAAAATTTCTTACTAGAATATGGGTTTTTTTCAGTCTTAAAAATAATTTTAATGAAAATTATTAGTATTTTTGCATTTGCATTTGCAGTTATTTTGTACCTTAAAATTAAATTCAGGGATGTTTTAGCTACTGTTCATATATGCCAGGTATTGATTATCAATATGAGAAAATAGACAAGAAGCTGGAAACAAAAATATGATTTTTTTAATATTCACCAGAGTTACTGAACTCCAAAACTAATATGGATTCTAGTTTTTTAAAGTCTATATCACTTACATCCAGTAAACCATTTTGTGACTACTGCTTTGTTTCCTTTCTTTTCCGTGGCTAGATCTTGTTAATAGGGAAAAATGCGTAGCAGTCAGATAAGGTATTCCAAGGGATATTCCGTATTCCATAGGGTATTCCAAAAAATGCTGTGTTTTTCTAGTAGAAAAACTCAGTAACTTACATTTATTAATTGGCTTTGTATTTTAAGTATCATCTTTTCTTATAAATCATAATTGTGCTGATGATTTTTGACTACCCGTGATTTTGCCAAGCATACACAACTGGCTGTTGTAGGGGAGAGGGAAGGGTATCAAATCACCTTTCTTTTCTGTTCAGGAGGAGAGTAAATATATGTGATCTGTACAGTAATGTAGTCTGACAATACTTTAAAAACCAAACTCATTGAAGCAGTAAGATGAGCAACAGTGCACCCATATGGCAACTCACCCAATCACTAATAGCAAACACAGCGCCACAAGTGATGCCCTGACTCTGTCAGGCTGCCGGGTACACTTGATGTCCAGGTTATCCGACAGCAACAGCCAATTGTGCAAATGCCTTTTGAATACAGGTAAGAATCACACCACTGCTTGGCTCCACGAGTGGCAGTGTGATTTGGAAGACTCACATCTTACATGGATAATGTGGATAATCCTGGTAACACTGTTACTGCCAGTCAAAGGGCAGGGGAGCAGAGGGCAGGAGGCCAGCAGTCTGTCTGCACTGACAGTGTTAGTCAAGGGGCAAGATGTCAACATACAGCATTTTTCTGTCATTAGAGAAAGACTTTTGAATTATGAAGAAATGAAAAGTAGATGAGGTGCATATAGATAGTAAGTGCATTTGGATGTCCTATAATTTATGACCAATGTCCAGAGTGCAGACAATTTCTGATAGGAAATGGATCCCTAAAGAGCCTTAAGAACCACTCTGAACTGGGCAAGAATAGCTATGGCAGCCTGAATTACTCTATTAGGTAACACTCTGGTAATACTGAAAAATGAGAAAAATTAATTTGCTATTGAAATCAACTACTAATTTAAATATTTGTGTGGATACCTGCTAATATAGCTAGAATGTTGTTTAAATGAAACTGATGGATGAAGTTCATAGTTAAAATTCTCAAACTATTTATTACACTTACAGTTCTAATGTGAGTTGTCAAGCCATTGATTCCTTTGATTATAAAAAATGTTTTTCTTTTAAAGGTTAATTGGCTTATAAACCTAAACCAACAGAGAAATATGTCCTTAATCTATAGGTACTTGCATATTCCCCTGTTTTTATTCAAAACTCACTCACTTTATTCTGTGCTGCAATTATTATGTACTTTGTATGTGAGAAAATACGTGTATATCTATCCGTATATTTTCTTTGCCAATTTCACAGTCAAGGTCAAACTCTTTGTCTTGCATGACTTCGAAAATCAGCCAAACTAATTTTAATTTTAAAATTTATTAAATAATTTCAAGTCAATTTATATCTCTTTAATGATCATTTCAAGAGTATTTGTATCTATATGAACAGGTAAGCTGTGTAAAGGGATTTCTGGGAATGAAAATATAGAGAGCTATTTTTCTTCTACACGTCAGCTTTATAGCTCCTGAGAAGATATCTGTGCATTGGTAAAAGCAGTCCTATTAATGTGTTTTGCTATCTACACAAAATTCAGAATACTTTCTGACAATGAGTTTAAAAATGCAAACACATTTATATGTGAACGATGTCTTTTGTGTTATGCTTAAATAGTAATCAGACTAGATTTCATTTGCCTTTCCATTTGAACTAGTTCTGATCACTCATTAGGTCATCTGTAAATAAGAGACTAGAAATAAACATAAGCTTCTGATGAAACTAGAAAAGAAATAACCTTTCAATGAACAGTTCATCTTTACAATGTTTCTCTACAATAGTGTCACTATCTTTTATTTAATTCTAAAAGAGTTCATATTATTTCTTGTTAACTCCCCTATAGATTCCTTTGGAGTTACTCCTTTCAATTTTGAAAAGAGTAGATGCAAGAAACCAAGCCTTGGAATACTGCCTCTTGTTGCTCATCCATATAGTAGTCAATGTTACTGCTAAGACAGATCATGAAAATACCAAGCTTAACTACATAGGGGTCTAGGGCAAGGGTGAAGATCTCAGGAATCAACGTGATTCTCTTTTTTATTTTGCTAGTAAAGGAAAGGTTCATGTATGAGCAAAGACATCCTGTAGGTACATCTGAGTGTACAGCAGATGTTATAGGCAAAGCTTTGTTTTTTATGACCACTCTACCATCTCAGAAGAACAAGGACTGCTTTGTCTATCTGACAAAGTAAAGCAGGAACAAGTCTGTAAACAGGCTTGCTAAGCTACAGAGGTAGTCTTCAAACTAGGTTTGTTGCGATGAAGAAAAGTTCAGATTCAAAAGACAGTAAGTTAATGCCTGGAGGAC
Source organism: Falco punctatus (assembly GCF_963210335.1). Taxonomy (NCBI): domain Eukaryota; kingdom Metazoa; phylum Chordata; class Aves; order Falconiformes; family Falconidae; genus Falco; species Falco punctatus. The sequence continues at coordinate 50,369,542 of NC_137581.1, forward strand.
AGCATAGTTGTGAATGCTGTTACATTTTCCCTGCAAAAAAGGTATCACAAGTGAAAATGCCTGTTAACAAACAATTGCAGCACTGAAAACAAACAGTTGGACTTTGAAGTCTGTGAACAGTCATGAAGCAATGTTCTCCTTAATATTACAGAACCGTTGCGGGATAACTCTTGTGACTGAAGTTCTGCAGTGGATGGGTACAAGTACTTCAAGAAGGACAGAACTGGCAGGCAGGGACTCCATGTAAAGGACTCTCCAATGCATGGAGTTCTGGTGCTGAATGAAGAGTCAGTCAAGAACTTATCTGAGGATAGATTTAATCACACTGATATCTGCTTGAAGGAAAAGATACTGGCCACAAGCAACGAGGGAGATTTCCGAGAAGGGTCATGAGTAAATTTTATGCAAGTGATTAGCAAACCATTAGGGGATGCATTCTGCTGGACCTGCTAATCGTAAACATTTCCGAGGATGTAAAAACAGAGGGCAGCCTTGGCTGTAGTGATCATGAGGTTTAACATCCTAAGAGAAGTGAGCAAAACCAATGGTAGAATCACAGCATAGTACTTGAAAAACTTGCTTAATATTATCTGAGCAACATTTACACTATAATTAAAATGAAAGCTGGAAAACAGTCTAATTTTGTTTACACTGTTCCTTCATTTTCTTTGTTAAGAAAACAGAGTAGAATGGAACAGAAAAAAAAATCCTTAAATTTACTTGGAATCTCTTCATTTAAATTGGCCACCTAATAATTCCCAGTTGAGATTTTTCACAGATTTGCATTTTGAAGGTGCATATCTTGGCAAAGATAAAAACAAGTAGGTACAAACTAAAGCAGACCTTTCTTGGAAGTATATTTGACATTTTGTCAGCAGAAACTTTCAGACTCCATGTTTAAAAAAAAATTCAGTCTATTTTCCAGACTGACAGACTAGATATTCTATCACTGTGTTAGTAGGCAGCAGACCCTGTGCCAGGTGAAATGAGGAATGGGACCTCTGAGGATTACAGATTATTCTGACAATCGTGTAATGTGAACTAATTGCATAAGCATTTGAAGACAGATGGAGATATTTGGTTTTACACTTGGTTTTAATGAGAGTTACCCTCTGGCAGCAGTATTTTATTGTGGGTCTTAACAATAAAATTTGATAGTCTCTGTCAAAAGGCAGACAAATACAGAAGACAACACTCTAATATGGTCAGTATACTCCATTTATATGTGAGTCTGCCTTCAGCATCAGATTATAGATATATGCAGTAGTTCTGTCACTTCTTGATTTTCTGATTGAGAAAAGAAATCTTGGCCTTCTTCCTTTAGTCAAACTGTCTGTGAAGCTGAAGTGACAGACATGCTGATATTTTTTTTCCCCTTCAATATGCAAGAAGCAAAAGTATCTTTTTTTTTGGCCCAGCTGATGTCTGTCTGTCTCTTTCACATGATCAATTTTGGGCAAACACCCTCACAGACGTGTTTTACTGTCTCATTCGTACATGGTGTGTACATTCACATTTGTATCTTACCATATGTAATTTGACCAAGAGGTAGCTTCAGGTCACCCATGGAAATAAAGCTTGCCCTGAGAACAAGAAAAAGAAGGTGAGATAGGAATTGTAATGGTGAAATAAATGAAATATAGTCTGAAAGAGTAGTTCCAAAACCAAAAAATAAAAAACACTTAGATTAAAAAAAAAAAAAAAAGAAAAAAAATCCACAGGAGAAAAAAAGTTTTCTTAAAAAAGAGATACCTTGATTAGGGAGCAGTAGGTATTCTACATTTTGCTGCTTAAAAAAAAAAAAAAAAAAAAAAGCTGACATGTGGAGAAACATTACATTCCTAGTGCAATTTACATTCTTCATTTTGGCTTTAAGCTTGACTTTAAGCATGTACAGTATTTGTAAAGGGGAAGGAACTGGAAGAAAACTGGTAGTACAGCTAAGTGCTGAACAGCAGTTTCTTGACTATTGTTTGGATTAGTTCATGCTCTGAGGATGGCAGAGGAGTTGCTCCTTTCAAATATTTGAAAGTAGCAGTTCCCCAGTGAATCAGCTTTCTTTCATTAGACAAGAACTGTACAGATCTGAGACCAGCCCAGTGGTTTGGATGTTCCTTAGAATATTCTTTTGCATAAAAGGAAAGTGCAGATTCTCAAATTATGTGTGCTGCTTTTCCACTTTTCTAAACAATCCATTTCAGATGAAGGAAAGCTTCTCTGTGTTGTGCGCACAGTTTTCAGAGGAGGGTCACGGAGGTCAGAACAATCAGTCCATGAAGATAAACAGATTTGCTGAGCAGAATAATTATATTATTTTAGCTCTGAAATCACAGAATCACAGGCCAGTTGGGGTTGGAAGTGACCTCTGGAGATCATCTGGTCCATCCTCCCTGCTAAAGCAGGTTGACCTAGAGCAGGTTGCTCAGGATCACATCCAGGCAGGTTTTATATACAGCTTAGCATCCTCCTATTGTATCTCAAATCTTACACAGATTTTTATCTTACACAACTTAATGGAAAATGATATTGTTATACTATAGATAGTAGAAGTAAATTGATAGAATGTTGTGAGGGTAGTCTTTCTTTGATATTTTGCTGTCTATAGAATAGAATGGAATACACTATTCCACTTGGAAGGGACCTACAGCAATCATCTACTCCAACTACCTGACCTCTTCAGGGCTGACCAAAAGTTAAAGGATGTAAAAGTAAAAGGCATTGTCCAAATACCTCTGAAACACCAGTGGGCTTGGGACATCAACCACCTTTCTAGGAATCCTGTTCCAGCATTTGACTACTCTCTCAGTAAATAAATGCTTCATAATGTCAAGTCTGGACCACCTTGATGCAGCTTTGAACTATTCCCATGTGTCCTACCACTGGATACTAGGGATGAGAGCTCAGCACCTCCCTTCCCACTCCCCCATCTCAGGAAGCTGCAAAGAGCAATAAGGTTGCCTCTCAGCCTCCTTCCCTCCAAAATAGAGGAGTCCAAAGTCCTTAGCCACTTAGCAGGGCATGCCTTCCTTTCACTAGTTTTGCTGCCCTGCTCTGGATACATTCAAGTACCGTCACATCCTTCTTAAATTGTGGGGCCCAGAACTTCACACAGTATTCAAGGTGAGGCCACACTAATGCTGAATACAGCAGGATAATCACCTCTTTTGACCAGCTGGTTATACTATGTTTAATGCACCCCAGGATGCAGTTTGCCTTCTTGGCTGCCGGGGCACACTGCAGACTCACACTGAGCCTGCTGTTGCCCAGCAGCCCCAGATCCCTTTCTGCAGGGCTGCTCTCCAGCCACTCTTCTAATTTATTCTTGTGCCCAGCATTACTCCACCCTAGGTGCAGAATCTGGCATTTGGACTTCTTAAATGTCATCCTATTAATCGTAGCCCAATGCTCCAGTCTATGTAGAACCCTCTGTAAGGCATTTGTGCCATGAGAGAGTCAACATCACCTCCCAGTCTGGTATCAACAACAAACTTTCTAATGGTGCATTCAAATCCTGCATCCAGGCCATTGGTAAATATATTAAACATAACTGACCCTAGAATTGAGCCTTCAGGAATGCTGCTGGTGACTGGTCACCAGCCAGGTGTAGCCCCATTCACTACAACACTTCAAGTTCTGCCCTTCAGCCAGTTCTTCACCCTGCACACTGAACCCGCTTATCCCACATTTGGACCACATGTCCACAAGGATGCTGTGAGAGGCAGTATCAAAAGCCTTACTAAAGTCCAGAAAAACTACATCTAACACCTTCCTTTTATCCACTGGGCAGGTGACCTTATCATAGAAGGGTATCAAATTAGTGAAATTGGACTTTCCCTTTGTGAACCCATGTTGACTGGGTCTGATGATTGCATTATTCTTTAAATGCCTTTCAGCAGTACTTAGTATAATCTTCTTCATAATTTTTACAGGAACTGAGGTTAGACTAACTGGTCTGTAGTTACCTGGGTCTTCTCTCATGCCCTTCTTGTGGACTGGAATAACATTGTTCCCTTCCAGTCAGCAGGGACTTCAGAATCCCGAGACCTTTGGTGGGTGATTGAGGGGGGTCCTGACCCAACATATGCAATCTCCATCAATACTCTGTGATGAATCCCATCAGGCCCCATGGACTTGTGAACATTTCACTGATACAACTGGTCCCTTACAATTTCAGTGTCCAAATGGTAGGTCACTGTCCCCACACTCATAGTCCTCCAATGCATGGGACCAGGCAGCCCAAGGTCTATCAGTATTATTGAAGACTGAGACTAAGACAAAAAAGCATTGAATGCTTTTCTTCATCCCTGTTAGTCAGGTGACCATCTTCAACAAGTATCTGTCCAATGTTTTCTTTAGATTTCTTTTTTCTATCAACATATTTTAAGAAGCCCTTCTGGTTATCTGACACCACACTAGCCAGTTTCTCTCTAATTAATCTTTGGCCTTTTGTGTCTTCTCCCTGCATATATGAACCACGATTCTGTAATCTTCCTTTGAAACCTGACCTTGCTTCCAGAGATCACACAATTTATTTTTCTCTCAAGCTACAGAAGGAGTTCCCTTCTGTAGAAGACTGGTCTTCTGCCCTGCTTACTTGACTTATGGCACAGTGGAACTGCCTGCTCCTGTGCTTCTAAAAGGTGGCTCTTAAAGACTGATGAGCACTTGCGGACTCCTGAGCTGTCAAAAACATATTCCCAGTATACCCTGCTAAATAGCTCCCAAAATAACTTCAAGTTTGCCTTCCTGAAGTCTAGGGTAGCAACTCTGCCATCCTTTTTTTCTCGTTATACTGAACCATTTTCATGATCATGTGGCCAAGACAGCCACCTATGATCACATCTCATGAGTCTTCTTTTCACAAATAACAAGTCTAAGAGGGCATCTTTCCTCTTTGGCTCACTGAGTGCTTGTGACAAGAAATCTTCTACAAACCTCAAGAATTTCCAAGATGTGCTCATCCCAGTGATACAATATTCCCAGCTAATATTTGTGAAGTTGAAAGTTCCCATAAGGACAAGGGCTACCGATTCTAAAATATCTCCTTGTTGCCTATAGAATAAGTCATCAGTGACATCTTCCTGGCTGGGCAGTCAATGGTAGATACCCACTACAATATCTTTGTTTTCAATCTCCCTAATGCTCATCCAGAGGCTCTCAGCCACATAATCACTGACTGTAAGGGCTGTACAATCAAACCTCTCCCTTGCATATAGCATGACACCGCCACCTCAATTGCCCTGCCTATCATTTCTGAACAGCCCCTGTCTTTAACACCACATCTGAAAACAGTTACTCAGTACTGAGGCTAATTTATCAGTTGAATGTTCTGGCAATATAGTAAATATCATTCCTAGAAGAGCCTGCCTTCATTTTTTGTTCTAGGAAACCTTTTCTGGGTTTCTTTTTTGGGGTTGATTGGTTGGTTTGTTTGTGTACACAAGACATTTTTCAAATGAAACTTTTCTCATGTAAATCTACATGAAACTAATAAGGATTATTTTTAAATATCAGAGAAGATGTCTTATTTTTTTCCACTTGGTGACTGTTGGAGACAATAAATAATCTTGTCTGAATAGGACAAGTAATGGAATCTTCCAACAGAACATAAATCTGAGGTTTTCTGAAACCTAACTCTGTACTACTACTTGCAGCTGCTTCACAGGGAAGTTGTGTGTTTGCCCACAGATTTTAGTGAAGGAATAATATATGGCTCAACATATGTGCAGTGTAGTGCACATAGTATATTGGTGCAAATGGCATTATTTACCTTTTTGCCCCAAAGAATTTGACAGTACCTCTTACAACTTGCAAATTTTATGTGGAAATACGCCCTTCTGATTCCTCAGCAGTTTCCTCCATTCCCATATCTCTGATGCTTTTAACAGAATGTTATAGTGTATTCATAAACTTGTATATACTATTAAACATAAATTGTAATTTAAAAGTATTACCAAAAAAATAAAAGAAAAAAGAAAAAGAAGGAAAAAAAATAAATGTGAATACATCAGTATGCATTTGTAGAATGGGGAACATGTCTTCAGAAAATAATATAAGCTTCTGAAAAACACTTGCCATTGCCATATTTCAACAACATTTTAATATGTGGCTCTTTTTATAAGAATGACTCCATAAAAATTGCATTGAGGAAATTGAACAGTTATCGCTTCACTGGATTTGAATCAACTTTGCTGATGTACATTTTCCAACTGCCAGCTCTGAGCTTTGAAAATCAGGCTGGGTTCTTTCCACGTCACAAACCATCACAAGTAAATTGAATCTTTTCAGCCAAATTATGCTCTGAATTATACTTCCCCACCCCCCCCCCCCCTTTCCTTTTTCAATGGCACTCCACAAAGACTTTTCAGGCAAAAACATCACAGGTATAATTTGGTTTCCAGGATGCTCTTTGTGAAATCAAGCTAAATACAAAGAAACTAACAAGTCAGTTGAATTCATCAGTTATGGCAAATATTACTGCAAAATTACAAATTAAGTCTGAAGTGCAAAGGAAGAAATGGTGCTCAAGAAACCATTGAAGAAAAAAGAGACTCTATTTCCCACAGTTTCACACTGTCAGCAAATGAAAGCATTGGGCTTGGAAAGCTTTGCATTTACCAGCACAGCAGAAAAGTAGTCAAGTCATTTATTATATATACTGCTCCACATTGTAATCTCTTATTGTTTAGCAGTAGTAGAACTGTCAGATTAAAAATAAATATTTCATGACTTGTAACAGTAATGAGTTCTTGCTTTGATGTATAATCCATTATTAAACTCACCAAATGTTTTTTAGACTGGTTTATGTGGGTCAGCATTAGGCCTCTGTAAAATACAGCTTTCTAGCCAGATGGTTAGAGGTTGTCATTAAATTAGCCTGAATCAGTCGGTATCCCATCAGTTAATCTCATGTACTATAAATGGCAGATGAGTTTTCTTTGTACTGATTATGCAACTTACAGCATCTGCCTGTTTTCTGCTTGACTGTGTCCTGTCTGAAATGGTCATCTCCCCAAACCTGCTGGAGCCAATCAGAAACCTGCTCACTTGCAAGAAGGCTGCAGGCACATGGCTATTCAGCTTATATTTTCACCATAGGGTACTTAGCTGTTATATATGAGTATGGGAAACCGTGTAGGATAAAGTCATTAAAATGCTGAACATTAAGAATTATGGCCATGTAAAACATTATGACAGTGCTGCAGAAAATGCTTATCTGTGTATATTTTCCAGTTGAATAGTTATTTTATGAGTGCATTTAGTTTATTATGATATGGGAGAAAGCATTCATTATTGAATCTATTCCTATGAATGCAGTTAAATTTTCTTACAGTCATAACTTTCTTGTTACGTTCGTGTCTTTTGGGGTCATAGGTTCATAGGTTCCTAAGAGAAATTCTCAGTCTGAGAACAGAATTAACCAGAAAATAGGTAAAAAGCTGGAGGCAACCATCCTTTGATGGTTACTGTCAGAGTAACACACCATCAATTATTTTCCCATTTTCCTTCTGTAGAACTGTATAACAGATGCAGAATTGCTATATGGATGCTTATAACATTATCTTAATGTGAGAAGTTGCTATCTTATTAACAGAGCAACAATCACAAGTACTCTCCATAATTCTTTTGTATTAAGTATTCTTCATAATACTTAATAGTAAATCTTAGGTAAGCCTTAACTATTAAAAAAAGGAATTTCTGAAGTATTTCTTCTCTTATCTAAATATCATACTTGACACTATGGTACAGGAGCTACAGTAACTGCAGGATGGTGGCAATCAATAATAAAAAAAAAGGTAGGTACTCCCTACCTATGTTTGTATGTATTAAATTAAAGAGAAGGGGTCCTTGTCTGTGGGCAAGGTGGAGGGAGTCCTGAGGGTCTGGGCAGGGACAGCCAGGCATGGCAGTGGCAGTCTGAAATACAAGAATGTGCAGTAGGGGAAAATAAAATAGCAGATTATCTTGAAGTCAATTAAAAAAAAAATCAGTGTATGAAAAAACATAAGATATTTTAACTCTTTTCCCCAATTCAGAATTGACTAAATCTATGAAGAAAACCCTTTTCCCATAAAATCCTCATCTGAAATTATTGCTAGCTAATGTACAACCAGAAGTTAATTCGAAACCAGAAATTGTGCAAAGCACAGACAGGAAAGAGTTCCAGTGTGTTGGTAACAGAACATGAAAAAGGATAGTCATCTGCAAAGCAATGACACCTTAATAGCACTGTAGCATACAAACTTCAGCTCTGCTTCACCTAAGCAGTGTATCAACTACTCCTGAAACTTGATAGTGAACAGCAGAAAATAGGGGCCATTCACTAGAACTAAATAATCCTCTCTTTGTGCCTGCCCCAACTCATTTATCTTAGGAGTGCCTTTACCCAAAATATTTCTTGAGTAACTCTGTTTTCAATACTGATAAGTTTGATTTTTTTTTTTTGCTTAGCTTTGTGTTGCATGTCTCTTCATATTATAATTAATACACCTTCTACCATAATATGAAATAGAGTGGTTGTCATCAAAAGACTCATAATTTTGATGGTTTTAAAAAGTCTCTTCCCTCAATCATACAGTAAATGAAATAATAAAATGAACCTACACAAAACTTGGTTTTTATTAAGCATGTACATAATTTATTAGTGCTTTGTAGTTTTTACAGCTAAATTCACAAAGACCCCAGGACTTAGAAGAGCTCTCATCAATAATAGATAACAACAAAAAAGTATAGTGTCAGCTTAATAGATTAAAAAGTGCAAGAGAAACAAGTTGCTTGTGTTTAGCTTACCAAAATGAAGAAAACAACCCAGATTAAACTTTTCATTAAATACTACAGAATACTAAGTTTGGCTAATTTTCAGGGAGGTATGTTTAAACTCTGTCACTTGACAGAAACAGGTCTACTAACAGCCACCTTGGCTGACTCATAGCTCTTGTTTATTTTAAAACTTTGGCAGTTAAAATATCACAAAAATAAATGACCTAAAAGTATGAGTAGACAATGTAGTTAGATTAAAAAACCCAAGGCTTTCTCTCCTGCAGTCACTCCCTTCCTTCCTGTTTTCCTTCCACTTCACACTAAAGTTTAAATATTATTTAGGATTATTGAAAATTTTCCTATCAAATTATTTTTCATCTGAGTCTCAGAGGCCTGAATTTTCCCACTTAATTTTAAGCTATAATGAGTGTATAAATTAGTTAGGCTCAGGAAAGAGATTAAGGTGACTAATAACAGGAAGGAGCTTTATACTATCAAAAAAAAGCTCAGCCCATCTAAGTTCTTACTCTCCCTCTAGATGTGACTTATTTTTCTTCATTAACAGAAGGCTCCAAGGACAACTGTGGTTTTTAAGTTAAGTGCCTCAGTCAAGCACTTAACTTCAAGGTAGATGATTCACTGAAATGTGTTTGCCATCAGGGAGTAATTATATTACAGTGTGATTACATTAGATATGTCAATACTGATGAAAAAATAGACATTTTTTTTCCAATAAAAATTCTCAACCTAAAGAGCAAACACAAAGTATTTTTCTCCCTTTTCAAGATGACATTAGAAGAAAGTCAAACCCCTAGAAGTAATACACAGGTTGTGATCATGCTTAGCCCTGTGAAGGTTAGCATTTCGGGAACACAGCTGGATGGCTGAAGTTGGAAGAGAAGGACTTTGGAAGTTGACTGGGCCATTCATTCTTGTTGCACATGCTGTCTGCCTCTGGCATTTAATCTGCAATAAATCAGGGCAACAGCCATCTGTATGTCTACAAATAAAAATCCTCATCAAGTTTTATGCTCACAACCTGCCCTTAATATTTTAATAATATTCAGTTAATTTAATTAGGAAAATTGCATCTCTGTTTCTGGTAATTTTAGATTTGCAAAGGGAAAAAATTTCTACTGGAATGTCAGTATACTAGAAGATCCTTAAAAGCTCTAAGTCAATTGCTTTAAGGAAGTAAAATCCCTACGTGATTTTTTACATTTGGCTTTCCTCTTAAGTCAAAGCAATAGCTCCTGTGAGAAGTTTCATTAAAACCAAAGGTCACCAGTAAATTTCCAGTGGCATGGAAAATATTTTGATTATCCAAATACGCAAAGTCAAGCATATTACAAGACTCCACAAGATACTGAGACTCTCTAAAATTATCTTCTTTACAAATGTTAAAGAAGATAATCTATTAATATATGAATTTTCTAAATGAACAACATGGAGAATCTTTAATGGAATGGTTTTATTTGGTAAACAAATGTATCCCTGGATGAAATACCTCAATATTCAGAACTGACACTGTAAGCATTGCAGTTTTATTCTGGCAGTCATAAATAGAAAAGTATTAATAGATGATCAAAGAAATTATCTTAGGTCAGAAGCAAGAATAGCATAATCTTGAAGAAAGGAATGCCAGAAATTTGAATGTCAATAAGACATGGTATTATTTACTATCATAACTACAAAAAACATGTAGCACCTTACGCAAATTAGAAGGAAAGCACATAATAGGGCAGGGCTGAATAAATACCTTAGGTATTTATTGTATGAATACCTATTGTATGTATTACAATTGTATGAAAGGTAATACAAAAATAATGGAAAATATTTGAATTGTTAGATTTCTTGAAGCTTTGAAAGTAGAAAAAAATGTAAAAATGGCCAATTATTTTGTCAAGCAAATAAGGCAAATCATGTGTAGCCTTTCAGATGCATAAACTAGAAGAGAGTGACCAGTGAGACCAGTCACAGTACCTAATATGGGATGGAGGTTAAGCCAAATGTAAAAGCACAAAATTAGCATTTTACCTCATAGATATATAATTTAATATGTATCCACATGTTAAATTAAATGAGCATAAAGAAAACATGTTTGAATAGACTGGAATAATTGCAATTACAAAAGACAGGTGTTAATAACATTCACATTGCTTATTATTACAAAATAATGGTCCATAGATTTACAAGCCAATAGCAAGGACTTTTTATGAATTTATCAATTTCTGCTGCCTTGCTAGAAAATAAAAATTATATATATATACACACACTCCCTGAGAAATTAAAATTCCATGTATTTGACCTCAGATCTAGCACAGCCATAGAACATATTTTGAATCACGAAGCAATCAGTCAGCTGGACATGAATGAGAAAGGTAAATTCCCCCAAGAATTTTATCAATAGTAGATGTCATCTCACTAACCTAACATTATTCTTTCATAAATTAATTTCTTGGAAATAAGCAATCTGTCTAAACTTAAGAGAATGAGGATTCACTTTGCTTATGTATTCCCTAACTTTGCTTCTTCCACATTCCCAAATTGCCTCTTAGTAGGTTCAGAGGCCTGGGAGTCCAGAAGGCAAACCTTGCTAGTGGAAAACTTTTACTGTCAACATTCTTGGAGAAACCTTCCTCGATGCCTTTCACATTTCTAAGCTTTGGCTTATGTCCAGCCAATGTCTCTCATGTCTCTCTACTTCTTTTAGATGCCTGATTGCTGCTTCCACATTCTGGGAAAGCTTATTTTTTGATTAAACTTATTCTGGAATTCCATCCATTCTGTCCTGCTATGGATGTGCAACTTTCTGAACTTCAGAGTGTACCTTGTAATTTGAGAAGGCTATCCTTGAAGATCAGCTCTGGTTTGCAGTCATTGCAGTCAAGGCTTTCTTCAGTTTGCTGGTCTTTACCCAGTACTTCCTTTTCCCTTTTTGTAAGTAATGACCCATGTTAGTAATCTTAGCTACTAATTAGTAAAGCATGTGTCTTTTTAATCAGAAATAATCTTTCCCTTTCCCTATGCTTTAAGCATAGCCCCATTCTTACCTTAATATGCCTTAAGAAAAAACATAAAATCCCCTTACAGGCATCTCCTTCATAATATTTTGTATTGGTCTCATTGTATGTCTAGAACTAAAAATTCTAAAAATTATTCTCTGACTCTGACTTACTGACATCTGTGATCACTGTGCGTAAAAGAAGGAATAAAATAGGAAAGAAATCCACAAAACCACCACTGTGCGAGCAATTCTGTTGGCATTATGTGGGAGACATTTTTATAAACAGTTCATCCTTCCTTCAATTTTCTTACTTTAGCAGTTTCATCCTCATTATTTGTCTGCCTAGAGCTATCAAAGTGCTAGATTTTTACTCATTATGACTGATTGTTCTTGCTGGACTGAGATCCATGAAAAGAAAGAGAAAGAAATGAGAAAGACCTTTACACTTTTTTTTTAAAAAAAAATCTGTAGGACTTTATCACTAAAAATCAATACTCATTTATAAAACAAAACAAAACAAAAAAAAAAACCCAGTCCTTTTACTAAACTTATTTTTATCATTGCAAATGAACAGGAGTTCCAACAACATGAACGGTATAATATAACCCTTATTTAAGCATATTTGTTTCTTATTGTTATCTTATGTTGATTGTATCTACAACCATTTGAGTTTTAGAAGCAGGTGTTTTCTAGATTTGTCCTTGCTAAGAATCTAGGATGGACTTTCTTCACATCAAAAAAAAGTCCTTTTGTCATAAAGAATTCACGTGTTTCAGGTTGGTTACAGCTAAGTGGGGAAACCATATGAACAGCATAAAACAAAGGATTATGTCCAAACAGGCTAGAAAGCTCTTGGTTAGAGTATCTCATCTCTCCAGCCTTTATCTGAAGGTTTTATTCAAGGATTTTCCACTGGTCTTCATATGCATTTCCCAATCAATTAAATTCTACTACAAATATGCTCTTCCTTGGTTGCAAATAAAAATCAAGGCAGCGCAAAACTGCAGTGGTTGCTGCTGGTGAAGAGATATATAATTTTACTTTGTACAGCCAAAGTAATGGAGAGAATCAAATTAATTTTACAGATAGAATCATAGAATCACAGAACCACAGAATGTTTGATTTTGAAAGGGACTTCTGGAGGTCATCTGGCCCAAGCCCCTGGCTCAGGCAGGGCCACCTAGTAACCCAGGACTATGTACAGACAACTTTTGAAATAGTGGATATAATAATGGATATAATAATAATAGATAGTAGAAATTAAGCAGAAAATTAATTTTTACTTGTGAAAGATCAAATGATCAGACAGTGCCTAAATCTACCAAAATAGAGCAGAGAGGGAACAAGAAAAATTACAATGAAACGACCCATAAAGTATATATCTTTCTGTAGAAACATGTTCTTTAAAATTTATTAACCATTTTATTCCTTTATTAACAATGTCACTAAAATTATGAATTTGTAGGTGGCATTAGCTCATCTTTAGGGTCCATTTCTGTTAACAAAATACATGGATAACTCACATGTAGACTCAACTCAGAAGTCATAGGGAAAGCTAATTAATTTTTTGGATATTAGCATCATAAACAAATTTCACAAAGTTGAAAATTTCATGCAAATTTCACTTCATTAGCATGTTATTACATTTTTAGATTATTACATTATCTTATTTAGCTTATTCCATTTTACATTAAGAACTTCAGTTTTTTAATCTTTGCTCCTGAAGAAATATTTAAATGGTATTCTCCTGTAGTTTACAGTTCTGCCAGTGGAATTTCAGACTTTCCTATAAGCAAAAAGGTGACCTGTAAAACATGACCTGTCCCCTCTCTAAAATAAAGGCTCTTTAGTCCAAGTCTAAGATATAAAAGGCTTTAAAGAAAATCAAAATTAATACTGGAAAACACCAATGCTTGAAATGTTGGACTATTTTTGCTAAAAACAGGCAAAAGTGTGTTCTACAGGACGAGCCATGATAATTTCAGACATCAACAGTTATACTTGGCAAGAAAATAGGAAAGAACTATAGATTAAAGTATTAAGTAGTGCAACATTGCTAATTCAAATGTGGATCAATATGCATGAACAGGTGAAAGTAAATTGTATGTGAATTTGTGTGTGAATGCATGATTGGTTTTTCTGCTTGTGTCATTGTGAGCATACCACAATACCACAATATTTAATGTTGCTTACAACACATCTATGATTAAATTACTTATGCTTTCAGCTGTGAAATTTCAAGCCATGAAATTGAGCCTATGTTATGCTGCAAACAATCTATTACTCTTTACACTGAAAGCTAGCTGACCATGACCCTAATTCAACAGTGTTTAGTGTTTTATTGCAGTATCACTTAAATTTGTAGAGATCATGTACACTTTTACATGCTTTGCTGAACAGAGATTTATTTATAAATCTTAAATGCCAACATGTCAATGTCTGGTTATATCTATATCTAAAGCGTATGTCATATCTGGAAGTAAACATTGATAGTTAGCTATCAAGTGGCAATAGGTGAGGTAGAATCAGATGTTTTGTTTGTTTTCCTTTTCTAGCTATAATGCACTATCATACTGCTATTATTGGATTAGTAATACTAAAAAGAAGAAGTATTTAATTATTCTGTTTTAATTGTTTGTATTCAGTATATTAAAGAAGCAAAAAAGAATTATAACAAAAACAATGGCAGAAAAAAATTTGGAAGCTATCTTCTAATAATATTTCAGCATATATACTCAATAGCTCCATTAACCTTGTTCAGTTCAGTTTAATAAATTTTATTTATTACTTCAAGTATCATAAGATATGCAATTAAAAGTATTTGACAGAAAGAATCAGTGAATTAAATGTTTATTCTTTAGAAAAAAGGTTCGTGATGACCAACACCGTAAGACTGAATTTACAGAGAATAAGACGATCCAAAGTATTTTTAAAATGAAGCTTTTTCTTTGGTGCCACATTAAAATTCTAGGACAGAAATTCAGGTCAACACATCCAGGTCTGACAGAGACCCTGAGGGGATCTACTGTCTTAACCAATCATTTATTTGTTTTTCTTCTATGATATGGGAATGTCTTGATGCATAGTACTTTAAAAAATAAAGGCACAGGAAAACTACCAGGAAGCCCAATATGTAAAGTTTTTAGCTTTGACTTAATACCCCGAAGACTTTATTCAAATATCCAGTTCATTTATTTTTGGTGCCAAGTGAAGGGAAAAATAGAATGAATTTGAACAAAGATGCCTGAGGGATCAATTGCAAATGTCTCCAGTAGGAAGGTACCTAGGACACAGACTTTTCCAGTTCTAAGTTACCTGCTATTATAAACTTGCTCCATGTAGCTGTGTTCACAGGTAGAAAGAAAACAGGAAGAATGAAGCAAGTGGTTTTGACTAGACAATTAAAAGTTCCCTCTGTAAAACTAAAACAGCTAGATAAAAAAGGTCAAATTAAACATGAAAATTAATGTAGTAATTGATCAAAACCTCAACCTTATATGATTGAAAAGAAAAACACAACCCCACAAACCTGAAGAGCTCTTAAGCCTAACCTGCTGTAAGGCAAGCCACTATGGTTTATAGACAGTGCAACAAAAATCTTGGAGGTAAAGCCAGTATTTAGCAAAGAACAATACACTTAATAGTTGTAACTGCAGTTCCCCAGAGGAGAACTAGGATTAGAAAACTGTCATACTAGCTATCTTTTTCAATGCCAGGTATTGGTGCTGCCACATGATATGATGCTTACTGGATCATATAAAAACCGAATTGTGTTTAAATGCTGACTGTCATCTTTGATTAAGACATACACATATGATATAGATCAATTTTATCTTTTAACTTACATGATAAAAGAAAAAACATTAAAACTGAAAAATGGCACATTAGTAGTAGCAGCACTTTCATATTAATAGTTAATAGCAAAACTTCTTATCTAGGACAAAGAAAATGAACACAGATATAGAAAGAAAAAATCTAAGAAAAAGAATATGCTGTATACCTGAAACATGTTACATGAATATTGAAGCATTTTTTCTCTGTGAAGAATATGAAAACACATTCAGACCAAATGCTTTTACATATTACTCTTAACACAATCATAACAACCTTACTTTAAATGTATGTAGCCAAACCAGTCATTACTATATTCCATTTTCTCAGTAAGAATGATATTTCTATAGTTTTAAAAACTCTTCTTTTGCCTGCTGTCATACAATGTAACATCTTACAAATAATTATTAATGTGTTTTTGAAGCATTCCTTTTTGGTAGAGGAATGTTGCTTAATGGGAAACTGGATATCTGTTGTATGTCTACCAACATCTGATTGTAACTGGATTCAGCAACACATGCATGAAATTCCAGTCCAAATTCCTGTATTGTAACTGAGGGAAAGAGGCATGAACGTCATTGAGTAAGAACTCATATAAGAACCCAGACCTCCTAGGTTATGATTTAACTATGAGACAGAGATTCTATTTATATGAATCAGTATGAGTTACTTGTTTGTAGCATGAAATTAAAATGGCCACTAATTCTATATAATTGGATGCCCGACATTTACTTGATATACAGTGTATGTTTTGGTACTGGTAGCTAATACGATGTCTCAGAATGTATGAGCTGGACGTCTCAATAAGATCCTCTACACTTACAATGGATATTGCACTTAAACTGGGTGTTAGATCTCCTGTCTAAAAGGAGGTAAATTTCCCAAGAACAAGGTTTCTCTAGCTGCCCATTTATATCATATTTGAAGGCAGAAAGGAAGGAAGACCGGAAAGAGAGTGTAAAAAAAATCAATACTTTCCACCTTTTGTGTTGGAACTGGTATATTTGCAAAAGGAGTCAAAAGGAGAGCAAGACAATTAATTTGTCTAAAAATATTAGTTATATTGGCAAGATGCAAACTTTTGATATTGATTTTCTGTTACCTAGCATATTTATAAATTTCAAAACTATGAGGGGAGAAAAAGTGAACAATTCTAAAATAGCACAGCAAAATACCCTATTCCCGATCAAAAAAATCCATGCAAGATCTTCTGTCAGCTAATCATTATATTTCACGTGTGCAGTTCCCAGAGTAATAAAATTATACCCTTCAATCATAATTTCATGCTGATAGCCCTCTACAATCATTTTCTCTCTCAACTTTTCTTCTAATTGTCCCAACCCATTTTCAAAAATTAAATACCATCTTTTCAATGAAGTTGTGGAAAAATCACCTTGAGGGAGGGAATTAGAGAAAATTGGCTCCTAACATAAGTGTAGTATTACAGAAAGCTTCTTTAGGGTAAAATATAGCTATCACCTTCAGGATGGTCGGCATGCACAGAATCTAATTTACCACAGCTCCCTAAGCAGCACACCCTGCCAGCTCAGCACATGCTGATAGGAGTAACGGGGGATGGAGTGGAGTGGAGACCCCACGGTCATGCTCTGTTGTACTCTCTGCAGGAATTGAAAGTTGATGGTACCACACAGCTGATACACTGCACAGCAGTTGTCACATGAAGAATCTATGACATGTCTGTGGCTGAGACAACCATTGTAGTGAAATGACTTTCCTCAGATGAAATAATCTCATTGTAACAATAATGCACACCTCCACCTCAAAGTTACTTGCCTCCAAGGTACTACTGCACCTCACTGGGCACATGGTACCAGTCAGTAACAACAATATGAATGACTAAAGTCACTCAAGCTCCACCTAAATGTGATGGAAATGGACTGGTCCTGGACTGAAATAAGTCCAAAGGTGGGGAATTGTCTAAACTCCCAGATTATCCAACTCTGATTCTGTGTTCACAAAGTTTGGTCAAGTCGACTCACTCTCTAAAGTTGTTATGAATGAAGGGACTTCTAACCAAGGGAGTCAGCCTTGGAAAGGATGAGAAACAAAGCACAGATAGTGAAAGCAACACTGGTATCTATGTTAATGCAGAAAGAAGCCTCCAAGTGAGGAGAGTTCTGGCTATGAGGAAACAGAATGATAAGGTGTTGCAATCCACTGACATCAACAGAAAATTAATTGAAAATATGACAAAGATAATAATGGTAGTGGGAGATCACAACCTCCAACTCAAACAGCTCCCCCCAAAAGAGGGCAAAACCCTGCTTGAGGAGCATGTAGTTAGTAGAGAACTTCAGTAGTGCTATGTGAGGATGTGCACTAATCTGCATTGAAAGTGAGAAACTTGTAACCAATCCTGTGTATGATAATGAATATGCAATGTACTATAAATTATAAAAAGCAGACAGATGAGGGGAGAAGTTAGGAAAGATGCCATCATAACTTCTGGGATTAGTTGACATGCTGAACTTGTCTTCTCCCCCATAGGGATGCCTATTGGTTAAGAACTTTTTTTATGCGTATTAAATAACTAACTCATGCTAGCTGTTGTTAGTGATTATAATTTAGTTGTATATAGTTTGGTTGTATATCATTTCAAGCTTGTTTTTGCAGACAGTCCCTATCACTGGTGATCATGAACCTTGATTTGTCATATTTCACATTAATGAATAGTGTTATTCCGTAAATTGTTAGTGTTAGTCCTTTGTGGGCGCTAGCAGTTGCCAGCAGCGGGTAACACTTTCAAATGAAGTGGGAAGACCTGCTGAGGGGTCCCCAGATGCTGTTGGTCTGTTTCCCTGAACAAGGCAGTTGAGTCACCCTCCAATCCAGCCGGTTTGTTCAGTGAAGGATCCCTGTAACAGGACAGACAGACTGGTCGGGCACAAGGGTCTCAGCTTTCCTAGGGTGCTGATAGACAGATCAAACACCTGGGGTTGAGAAGATCTCCACCCCACCCCAATTTTCATGTGACAGAAGTGTATCTGTCTATAGAATAAACCCCACATTTTCAAATACAAATATGCTAAATACTGAAATCATAATTCCTTGATTCCTAATCCTCTTTGATATGAGACAAGAAGTATGTGTAATTTCTCAGGATATATCAAAGACCAAGGAAAGAAAAAGACTGAGATTGGTGCCAGGCTGCTATTGTAGAAAATTCTGTGGTTTGTAGGTCATGTTTCTGGAAGCAGTATCAAAGTGAACTGTTTTCAGTTTCCTTGCTATGCCTTCAGCTCAGAATGAGTTGATTGTCAAAGGGTTATTCATTCTGTACAAAATAACCATGGTGTCTCTACAAAAGCACATTTAATTAAAGTAAAATAAAATTACCATAAAGAGCAACAAAAGATGTTTTATATCCTTTTGAGAGACCTAATAAAAATAGATCATTGAAGTTAGGAGTGATGAAACCTTTATGATAAATAAATTTAAATAATTTGAGTATTTCAGTTTCTTAAACCACAGTTCCTATCTAAGAGAAAAATTATTACATTCAAAAATATAACCTTAGTTTAATGTGGAATTTTCTTCATAGGGGAAAGAAAGAACTCTTTTCTTTAAGGGACATTAATCTGCCAAAAAAATGTAAAGGTAAAAATGTGAATAGCAAAATAAACTGACTTGAATTCTCAAAAAAAATGAACTTATGCAATTTACTTTCCCTTAAATCAGTAATTTATATTTAATTTAAAGACAGTATGTCTTTCAGGAGTGTGGCTACATTTATTAAAGAACACAAACACTATAAAATTATGGTACTAAGCTGTGTTTTGTCAAACCTTTATGAAACATATGAAATGTCTTCAAGTGAAGTATTCATTTGCTTTTCCAGTATATAAATAGATAGGATTGCCCCCTACATCACTTTGCATTATACTTCTATTCTTTTGTTAGTAGCATAGATGTTTTAGTTCAATGGAGTACAAATCTCTATATTGTAAACCACTGTCTTAAAGAGCACAGGAGCAGTAGTGTAACAACCTTTTTAAAAAACTGAATAAAAAAAATTAGTTGCATTAAGCATAATACTAGGTTCCTAATTTAATCTGATAAAACCCAGAGATTCTAATTTTTTTTTCTTAAAAAATACTTCTAACAAGGTTTCTTCTATAGGAGAACCTCAGCATCAAAATATATTCCTTCCATTTCATGTCTTCATGAAATATGCAATCTTTTATAAAATGAGATGTTTCAGGGGGTTTTGCAGAGGTGATAAATTAGTTCAAGGTGTATGTTAGTAGATCAATATATAGATCACCTTATTTGCTGATCTATCCTGCCAACAGCAGGTCATAAAAAGTACATAAAAGTTATGAAAATAAAATTGTAGTACTTGAATCCCAAGCTGATCTCATTTGCATCTCCAAGAAAATTTTAAGTCTTGTACTATGAAGGGTTTTGCTTACTTGGGCTTTTTTGATTTCTGTTTGCTTGTATGTACTTATTTACATCAGTTTGAAAGGCAAAGATTTCTTCAATATTGTCAAAATCTTTATGTTATAGTAGTTTAATATGTTGTAGATGCTATGGTTGAGGTTTAAACAAGAGTTTTCACTAATTATTGTGCTTTGCTTCCTTTTACCAGTATTTTCTTTGCTGACTTCAGCTGAAGTTTTGTCCTTCTCTTTCCTCTTCTACTATCCTCCCCTCTTTTTTACACTTTTTTTTCTTTTTTTCTGTTGACAAAGACAAATCCTGCTAACTCTTACATGTGGACAAATTCTTTTATCATTAAATTAAATAATTATGTGATATCTTACACAACAAAACAGGTTTACTTCATTTTGGTAGAGCTCTATTGCAATATTTCAAAGCTATGTCTGTAAGCTTTTTTAAATCTTTCGAACTGCTATGATATGATGTTTAAGAACCTTTTGTGTTTTGGTGTATCTGAGAAGCAGGTGTTCCTTTACTGCAACCTTAATTACTACCTGGAAAAATTATCCACCTGAGAGCAGCGAACAAAAGAGAAAATGGAACGTTATGTCATGAGGAAGAAGGAAAAAGGAAGCAAGCAAGACCATTTATGCAATAAAATTAAAACCGGATGGAGGCAAGAACTTTAGAAGTTTTTGCTTAACTTTGGAAGTCTTTAAGTCAGGTAGTGTCTTGTTTTGACAGTCACCATACAAAGTCCTGCTTCTGTGATATTCAGGCTCCTGTGACTTTAGCACAATCAAACTTACACCTAAATTGAAATAGACGTGGTATTCTCCTGTTTTAATTACACTGTAGATGATAAAACTAAGCTAACTACCTTAGGGTGCTTTTTAAGGCCATTGGAGAGCCCATGATCACAGAATCACATACTGGTTGAGGTTGGAAGGGACCTCTGGAGGTCATCTGGTCCAACCAGCCTGCTCAAGCAGGGCCACCTAGAGTTAGCTGCCCAGGACCGTGTCCAGATGGCTGCATAACCTCTCTGAGCAACTTGTGCCAGGGCTTAGTGACCCTCACAGTGAAAAAATGTTTTCTGATATTCAGAGAACCTCCCGTGTTTCAGTTTGTGTCCACTGCCTCTGGTCCTGTCACAGGGCACCACTGAGAAGAACCTGGCATTGTCTACTTTACACCCTCCCTTCATGTATTTAAATACATTGATAAGACCCACCCAGGTCCTCTCTTCTCTAGACTAAGCAGTTCAAGCTCTCAGCCTTTTCTCATAGGAAAGATGTTCTAGTACCCATATCATCTTCATGGTCTTTCATTGGACTCCCTCCAGTATGTCCATGTCTCTCTTGTGCTAAGGAGCCCAGAATCAGACACAGGACTCCAGGTGTGGCCTCAGCCTGCTAGCATCACTCCTAATGCAGCTCAGGATACCATTAGCCTCTTCGTGGCAATGCCACATTGCTGGCTCATGATTTGTCTCATGCTACATCTCATCTAAATTCAGTATGATAATTTGTGTCCTAAAACTTTTTTTCTCCATTGTAAATGAAGACAATCTAGGGTAAGTAAATTGCATATATGACAGAGTACATACACCAACTTATTACTGTAATGACAGTTGGAAGTTTGTCTAAATTCCAGGGCATCTCAGGTGGAATTAAATGTCTGTTTTTAAGCACTGAATGTGGGCAATTGCCTATACACAGAAATCATATATCCTATATATATGTAGGCACCTGAGACACCTGTAGAAGGGCTGACAAACAGGTGTTTTCTCCTCTGGAGAGGAGTGTGGTAATCAGATAAAGGGTTCTAGATATCTAAAATGGAACTGGGGCTGTGTTAAAGAAACAGTGTCTTCATAACGGGCATGCAGTTCCAGAAGGTTACAATAAGTATTTCCAACACATATCAAAATGTGAACAACATGCATTTGCATGTATAAATGTGTTGGAGAAACCTTATTATGACCAGGATGTCCATTGAACCTAGCAGATATGAATCAGGATTTGTGGAAAACACTTGACTCACATAAAGGAGACCTAGAATAATATTCTAGGACCTATTAAATGGCACTAGACACCATTTATACAGGTAACTTAACCAAGACCTAGGTTTTATATTTGAGCTTTATATGAGGATCAGTCACAGAAACCTGGTGGGCCTCCAGCAGCTGCTCCTCTAACAGGTACTCCAGAAGGACACAGGATTCTTATAAATCTTCTTCCCAGTCTATCTTGGATAATCCAGACATCTCAAGTAGTACTAGTGGTTTGATTCAAAATGCCCATACATAATTAACTCTTTTTTCCACTTTTGTTTCCCTAGGATATATGATAAAGGACAAGCAGATAGGCATGGTATCTATAAGAATACCCAGGGAACGATTTCTTTTGAATGAAAACTAACTTCCAGGCAAAATGCCAAAGGCATCTTAAATTGCCAAAGTTTAGTATGTCTAGTCAAATTAAGCCCGTGGTAAATGCAGGAAGTAAAGTAAAAGGCTTTCTTAAAGTGTTTCATCAGTACTTATAGGTCATTTCAGCAGCTTTCTAGATTCTCTTGGCAGAATTTAATGATAGATTAAAGCACTGCTGCTAGTTGAGGTGTGATGGATGCTCAGGACCACACAGCATTTCTGGACAGAAAACAGGATTTACAGGAATCTTACATTCTTCTGGGCAGCAGATAGAGGTTTGATAGAAGAGCTCATCTCACCTAAAATGGCTGGGCAGATGAAGCTTATCTTTTTTTGCCTCCAGCTCATTTTATTGCCACTAGATACCTATCTAGGTACATGTGAATATACTGACAATAGCATGAAGTCAGATAAATAGCTTGTAGACACCACTACATATAGATGTCTAATTTTAGGTGTCTGTGTGTGGACCTGAATCCTACGCAAGATCCTACCTCTCTGTGTTTCTTCAAGAGCTGACAATGAATTCTTGGCTTATATACCAAAATCTTTACAAAGCCTTTTGTGTGTACCTACCTTCTCTACCCAGCTAAAAAAATAATAAATAATAAAATAATTAAAAATCTGAAGGAAATGTCTTTTATTCTATTGGCAGAGTTTGAGGAGTTTTTTTGTTGTTTGTTTGTTTGTGTGCAATAAGTGTTATTAATAGTAGTATCACCACTATGAAGCTAATCACAATTTTAATTGTGGAGGAATGGATTTCTGATTTGTTTGATATATGCTATAATGACAGAGACTTTTACGATCTAGTTGCATGGTTTTTTTTTTTTTTTGTATAAATCAAATATATTTTCAGCTACTTATACATGGGCAAGGGAAGATGCTAATTTTTCATGTGACTGATAAATTATTGGTTATTTCTGTGACAACAGATCTCTTTAGTAACTGATAATATTTTTTTCTAATTTTCTGGAAAAAAAAAAAGGATGCTGTAGGTAACACAATAAAAACATTTTAAAAATGGCAGCATTCCCTTCCCCATATTTAAACTCAGCAACTACAAATCATACTTTTTACTAAAAGGCAATACATGCTTTTTAGCAGGTGTTTAAGTGAACTGATTTGAACTATGCAAACCTTCGAGTAGTTAAATCCCTGTGGTTCTTTTGATGACTATGATAATGCTAATTAAAACAATATTTTATTTTCTTATGTCAACAATCACAATACAGTAAGAAGTAGAACTGTTTTAAGTAACACTACTTAATGGCTCTAAAGGTGCACATGCTTTTTAAAAAACAGGTATAAGAAGTAAAAGGTAGAATTTATGTGCAACTTTTCATGGTTTGTCAGTGTATTTATCATTTTGGAAAAGGAAACACAAAAAATAAAACTATATCTTAAGTCCTTCAAGCCCCTTTAGTGCCAAATTAAGAAAGCATGAGCTGAATAGGCACATGAGAATGTCTATGAAATTACTGTCTGTTTTCTTGAGTAGATATCTTTGTGGGGCCTGATTATAAATGCTAACAAGTCTTGAGAGGCTGAAGCCTCATTTTATTTTCAAGTGAGTAGAATTCTGAGGGATATTTTTAGGTGTTCATTTTGCTGCTATAAAGTTGTGAATGCAAAATAATAATAAAAATAGTTTGTGTATTATTGAAAAAGGATAATTAGAAAGAAACCACAATAGATATGGGATGCTAATAAATAGTGATTTATAAGAACACAAAAACTCTAAATAAGAACAGATATGAGTTGGTAGGGTAAAAGAAAAAATAAGAGGATGGACAAAGGATAAGGAAAATGAAAAACTAAGTTCAATTGGAAATATTTAGGTGTAGTTTCAGAATTACTATGATAGAACCCATAAGAAACCAAATAAATTCATTAGAGGTTCCTTTTAAGTGTATATAATCCAGATTGTTTTAGATCAGTCAGATCTAGGGATTTCTAAGTGATATCAAATTAGTATATAATGATTTTTTTAATAAAAGCTAAAGAAAATATGCATGACCTCAAAAAAGGTAGGTTGCTAGCAAGCAGCAACTGTAGACAAGACTCCCTGCTCCTTTGAACCCACTTCTTTCCTATTAAATTATGGCTACTGTGTAATTAACGTGTATGTGAGAAATTAAATTGGATTTATTTAACTTTCCTAATGTGCTCTGTCTGACATATATTGCAACTGGGAACAGTATACAGTCCTGAATTGTATCAAAGAACACATCACCAGTTTATTATACAATAGTCAAGGCTTGAACCAAACTGTTTAAAACAAGGAAACAGTATGCTGAAACTGACTACCATATCCACAAACCTGTGGTCATAATAGCCCAAACACCCCCCAACACACAGTAGGGGACTAAAACTAAACTTATGCCCTCTTATCTGGTCCAAAAGTTGCTTGGGCACCTGGTTCTCATTCTTCGCCTTCTCAGAAATACCCCGAGACCTAGCAGCCAATCATCTTCAGAATTCACAAGGTCATTATAAAAGAAAGTCTCCGAACAAATAAATGTTTATATACTGTGGATAGCCAAGGATCAGGACCCAGACGTGAACTGAGAAGCAAAGATATTTGTACAGATCTACACTTTAATATATTGGTTCCAAAGTTCTTCAAACTGTACCATGCAGGAGAATAATGTTCAGTGTACTACCATATTACTAATAAACTGAAAAAATCAGGGCAACAACCTGAACACTGCTGCTGATGTCATTTTGACCAGGACCAAATTCAAGTGCAGAAGATGCAAGCAAACCTATACCAGCTGACCAGACAACAGTCCTTAGCACTTTATACGTGCTAGACTAGATGTATTATTACAGTGTGCTTATATACATTGATCTCTCACAAAATTGCTCTTGTAGCAGGTTGGTTATTTGAAGTATGACCAGTACAGTAATGCATGTGAGAGGATGTCTGCAGTTGTCTGTTTACAAGATGTATTTATCATTTTCATCCCTGACATTTTAACGTATTGTTCCATTTATTTAAAACCAAAATAGTTATAGTGCTTCATCACAAAATACTGCTTAGTGGTACCTGCGTATCTAAGCTCTGTATATGTATTTGCAATTGTTACAGTAGCAGAGTTGGAAAACCTTGATTTTTTCTGAACAACTTTTATAG
This sequence comes from Falco punctatus, assembly GCF_963210335.1. Classification (NCBI taxonomy): domain Eukaryota; kingdom Metazoa; phylum Chordata; class Aves; order Falconiformes; family Falconidae; genus Falco; species Falco punctatus. The sequence goes on from NC_137581.1 coordinate 50,395,117, forward strand.
TTTTACCCTTTCCTTCCTTTTGGCAAGTCAGCAACATTTTTCCATTAGGAAGAGTCAAAGGCTGCTCATTAAAATCCCTTAGTTATGCAAAAGATCGACTGATAAGCATCTTAATACAGTATCAAGATTGCATATCATCCTCCGACATGTCCCAAAACTTATATCATCAGCAAACCATACAGAAAGCATAGTTCTAATACCAGAAGCTTTTAAAGCAAGTTTGTGTGAGGTTAAGTGATAAGAAGCTCATCTGCACACACAAAAGAAGGCACAGAGAAACAACGGCGGGAGCAGTAACTGGATTAATAACCTGTCCTTGCTGCTCCCAGACCCACCAGAGGAGAGCCACCATCCCATCAAAGGTCCCTTTCCACAAACCCAGAAGAGCACAAGGACACAACAGCAGGAGAAAATCCAAATTGCAGGCTCCCAGGGAATGAATGTCTTGTCCAGGCCCCTCTCAGGGGCAGAGCCATCAGCCCTTTGGCAGCACATGCAACCCATCAGGATGAGTCAGGGGAAACAGATCTCCAGAGCACCTTTCAGAATGAGAGGTCACTGCCTAGGGGCATGAGACAGGTGCATGGGGAAAGCATTTTGGGATTGCATGGATTTTATTATGAGATACCTAAAGGGGGCAGCAAAAGTGGGAAAAGGGAGAGATCTGGGTGAATTGTGGAGGATCAAGTATGGGCAATGGAGGAATAAAGGAATAAAAGGGTCCATTTGCATGTAAGTAGAAGCTGGTCAACACATTCGTTTGGCCATACTGGATGCCTGATCACTGCAGTTGTTGTGTCTCTGTGCATGTGTGTGCATGGGGGCCTGTGGTGCCAGCAACTGGAGTGAGTGCAGGTCGGTGTGTGAGTCTGTAATCACTAGTGGAAGGAGATCAAGCTGGACTAGGTGCTGAAAAAGCATGGGATCTGGGGAGGAGTACAGACCTCTAAGGGCCAGCTCTGACAGTGAGAGCATCTATGAACATCTATGAGTAGGAGTGTGGGGGGCTGGTTATTGGAGACAGGAGAGTCCTGGCCAGCTGTGTGTGTGTGCGTGTGTGTGTGTGTGTGTGTGTGTGAGTGACACTGCCTGCACTGGCAAGAGTCTGCAGTGTCAGGGAATTGTGTGCAAGGTACCAGCAAGTGGGGAGACTGGGATCCTGATGAAGTGATCCACCTTGTACACATGTATAGATACATATATTCTCAGTAGTGGACCCGTATCCTGCTCAGCCAGAGAGAGGAGCAGGATGAGGCCATTGGTGATGTCTTTGCTCATGTAAGTGTGTCTGCCTGTGATCTGTGTGGCTAGCCATGTATACATGTATATATGTGTGTGCCTGTGTATATGTCGTGTATGTACCATGAACTATCGATACACACTCAGCCTCACTAATAGACAGATTAGGAGACCAAGGAAGACTGGGAGAAACCTGAGCCCTAGAGGGGACCTGCTGCCTCAGGAGTTTCAGGTGACATGGGAGAAGGAATCTTCTAGGTTCCCAAGCTCATATGATCAGGTAAGCCCAACAGCTTGACAAGGGAGATACCAGGTGTTTGGGAATATGGTGGGCTATTTTTCTTTATGAAACTGTGACATTTCTTCAGGACTGAATGCTTGCAGAGTAAGCTGCTCAGAAGCAGGCCTCACGTGATACTTTGAACATACCATAAAAGTAGCATGTGCTGGATTAAGTGAATTAATGGAAGAATGATAAAACACCTTTGCAAAAAATTTAAAAGCTAGTTTTCTATTAAGAGGAGCATCTTTTTGGTTCATACACATGTCACTATAAAAAAACTAGGATTTTGTAACACATTTTCTTTGTTTGTACATTTCAATTTTAGCTTTGTTCTTTGCATATCCTTCAAGGTTTATCCATATTTTAGAGTATTTTATGAGCAGCTGAGGAACTAACAGTGTATGTCTTCAGTTGCAATAATTGGCGGTTAATGTATCATGTTATGCGTAACTGTTCACAAATCTGTGTGCAACTGGGGACGCCTTCCTGCTGGCATTGTTGCTGTCCCTTCCTCTGAGTGAAAAACAGTTTAAGACACATCCTTAGCATTTCCATTCCCAGCTGACTATATGAAAGGGTGCAATAGCCTCCCCTGCAAATGCCTTGGAGCACATACCTTATCTAACAATCTACATGTAAAATCTTCGAGCCATGTGCCCTCTCAGTAGTCTCATTCTTAAACTACAACAGACATCTCCCTCTGTATCTTACTATTTATGGATCTTATTCTGAGGCACTTAATCCCTAACTGAATTACAGTGACCACCTACTGATTATGCAGTACCTTCTTGCAACTTGTCTGTTTGTCACAGGAAAATAATTCTGTGAGTTAAGAGTGGACACAGCTCATTCCTTAATGTAGTTCAAACAGGTACTTAAAAACAAAAAGATTCAATAGACTAATAAAATAAGATTCTAATAAGAAATATTCAACCATTTACTAATTAAAATCTCCTGCAGCATGCACATTTACCTAATGATTCTCCTACTGCAGTAGATATTTCATACAAATAAATCATATCTAGGCTTCTCTCAAGCGACAGTTAGCCTTTTGGAAATTATTGCTCTATTTACTGAATCATTCAAAGTCATATCTCTACTTTGCCCTGAAAACATAAGGTTTCTTCATTATATACACTATATCTTTGCTTTTTGAAAAAATGTTGTAAATGGCAGTTACTGTCATGTTGATTAAATCAATGATAAGTATAAGAATAATATGTAGATGCGACCTTGAATTGTCATGGCTTTCTCTGCTTAATCTCAATTTGTATTAGACCAACAGACAAACAAACTATATACTATAAAAAAAATTATGATAACCATAAATGATTCAACTATCCTTTAATACCAAAACTTGAGATGTACAAGGTGATCGTAACTGCAGCTCTTTCATGTGGTACTAGAGCTTTCCTGAAAGTAAATTTCAAATATACCATTTTGTATGTTTGTAATGGTTGAAAAAATTTATGCAAATTCATAAAGAAATGTCAAATATTTTGATCCTGAAAATGGTATCTGAAGATATTGAATGGTTGTTTAAGGTAAATACATAGACCTTGAATCCATGCAGAATTTGTTTTGGGATACAGAAATTTCTAATAAAAAACCATTCTCATTAATCTCCATTTCTAATTTTCTGTTTGTGCTGTGTATGTAAATTCAGCTGTTCCTTTGCATTCTATGAAAAGCCTCCAGACTTTAAGCAATGTTTTTAACATATATTTGATTGAGGTTTTTTTGGTGGTTTTTTTTTTGTTAAACTCCCTCTTTGGCCTTGGTCTAACAGGTCAGGGAGGCAAGACCAAAAAAGTCTCTCTCCATTCCTGCCATACATTTCTGAAATACTGCTTCTGTGAATTCCTCACAGGAAGTTAAATCCTCCCTATGTGTTGAAGCCTTTCTCAGTTTATTCTTCCAGGTAGAGTGCCTGGTCTTTATATAGTCTCTGCTTAGAGATTTCTAGATTGTTTTACGAGGTTCTGGCTTGTCACTACATTGCTTTAACCTCACTTGCAAACAATACAAAGACAGCCTTTGTGAGAAAGTTCCTAGATGTGGCAGACATTTGCTATTGATATACCCGTTAGTGAGCTTTTTTAGAATTTCCTCTTTTATGCCATTTTCTTGTCTAAACCACAAGTGGAAAAAAAGAGTATAGAAATTTGCTTTCACAGGAGGAAAAACCAAAACAAACAAGCAAGAATCCATGAATGTTTTGTATTTCAGGCGTGCAGTTCTCAGTATTTTTTGGGAACATAATAATGTATTTTGATTTGTGAACATGTTGTTTACTTCTGTTAGGATACTTTAGCTTAATTTCTGCATTGAAGAGGAAAGTTATTCAAAATGAGAGTTATTAATAACATTGCTTATTATGATATCTAAGATATTGCAGGGAAACCTAGGAGCCCCTCAGATACATGCTGACTCCAAATCTGGATCCGGTCTAGATAGACATCAGCATCCCCCAAACTGTAAGAGAGGGAGAGAAGCTGAAAGCAGTATAGCAGTCATAGTGGTTACCATTGACGTTTTCTAGACTTTTCAGCCGCCAGTATTTCAGTATTTAGTATTCCAGTATTTATGCTGAAAATAGAAAACAAAGTAGCTTTAATACTGTAAAGATTAATTTCAAGTGAATAAGTGTCTTTGACAACCTCTCAGACTTCAAGTCGCTCCTGAATTGGAATGCTTGATATGTGCTTTCTCTGAACCTTTTCTTGTCATTTCCCCAACACACCAATGTTTTTACAAAACGATATGACAGAACATGTTAACATCTTTTTTGCAGACAAAAGAACACTGTCAATGTTTCTGGTGTGCCCTCTGCAGAAACTGATGAAATGGCTTTTCATACTCCATGTAACTTTCTTCCTTTTAATTTAAGTTAATATTTAGCAATACACAGAATAAGAAAAAAAAAAGTATTTAATATTGTAAATATTCAAATTCAGTGAACATTAATTTGGGGAAGGACCATAGTTTTATGTAACTGTGGATATAGCTAGTAAGACTAGCAGAAGATTAAAACATATAGCAAAACCCTACACATTCCTTTTTTTCGTATTAACCTGCTTATTTTCCCATTTGCTCTAACAAACCAGATTTTTACCCTGATCACTTTGCCAGCTCTAGCACTGTAATCTGATGTCTGTCATTGGAAGTAATTGTAATTGTATTAAGAAACAGTCCAATGGTCTGCTGCTCTGGATCCAGCTGAAATATCAGGACCTTAAAACAGAAACTATTACTGGGTGAGCATTGCCTTTTGTTACCAAGTTCACAATAAATGCCTGCACTTCAAGATTCTGGATTTTCCTAATATAATATAGACAATTATAAAATAGCACATTGCCATAACAAAAATAACAACTACTATGAGGTTTCAAGGAAATGGAGACTTTCTATGGCATGAAATTTTTCACTACAATCTCTAAGGACATTATAATTTTAAAGGGGTTATTTCAGCATTGCTGAAAAGAAGTTAAAATCATTTACAGTCTTATGTCAGGCTTCTTCCTGGACATCTCATTGATTTACTAGTGTTCAGGACTTAATTTTAGTCTCTAAAACTGACAGCAAAAGCACATGGATTTTTTTTTGTGGGTGTTTTTTGGTTGTTGTCAGCCTCCCTCCCCCCCCTTTTCTTATTGGGGATGGAAATTCAAGCAATGGATTTAAATCTACTCTATGACCTTTTCCTGCTTTCCCTTTTCCTGCTTTCCCTTTCACTTCAAAGTTCTTATTTTGATTTTTTAAGAATATGAAAAGATAATATGCTTTTGTTGCGGTTTATTTATCACATTCAGTAACATGTAAACTTTTTTCCCTTTTGTTTTTCATTAGGAACTCATAATAAAAGCAAGCGGCATAATACATCCAAGTTAATTTGTTCTGTGTCATCCAGTGTCTTTTTGACTGTTGCTACTTTTACCATTTTCTTTTTCTCTAAAAATTATCTAAATTCCAATGAGTTCTCTTGAGTCATTTAGACGATTAGTTGTTTCTTTCTGCACAAACACTTTCCTCTCACTTATCTTGGTCTTGTTAATTTTAACTCTGTAATTCTGCTTTTCAAACTTTTTGTTTGTTTGTTTTTCTCAAGTATCTGCTAGATTAAAATCAACAACTGGTTCTATTAAATGGAAATCTGTATTTCAAAAGCCTCAGAGGAAAACAAAATCATTTAAAGTTCATTTGAAAAAAAAAAAAAAAAAAAAAAAAAAAAGAAATATCATTAGCAGAAATAGAGCTTTATAATGCATTATAGTTTTACTTCTAGTACAATGGCATTTGAATCAAGTTGTTTGCCACAAGTCCATCTGCATATTCTATTTTAGCAATAATAAAACTCAAAATATTCCTGAAGAAGTGAATCTTATAACTTACAAGCACAGTTCAACAGGTCACTAGTTCTGGGGAAACTCCTCATTACTATGATCTGCTGAATCTCTTTAGGCCTATCTGGGACAAGTTTTCTGACATAGATTTTCTTCATTTTTCGTTTGTTTGTTTGTTTCCAAGGAAAAATATCTCTAGGTATTCCAGCAACCAGAATATAAAATAAAAGCTTGTTACGGCAGGAATAAACTAGTGTGCACATTTCTTCTTTGTGTCTGTAGTACTTGAAATCCACCAGTTCATGAGCAAATGGATAATCATCATGCCTGCTTGAGCAAATGTTATCATCAGCTGTTAATAAATAAGGTTATGGTGAAAAAATATCCAACTTCTTATTTACATTAGCAAGCAAACTTGGTGAAGTTATCCAAGCCAGAAAACCATAAATATTATCATCAGTACCACCCTATTTCCTCTACAGAATCTGAATTTATTTTAAAGTAACTTTTTACAAATCTAGTAAAAACCTGTTTGTGAAAGATACTTAAATACAATACACTATCTGATAATATACCTCTGGAAAGCTCTTCCATAGATGTTAGGAAATTTATGCACTGTGAATTGTATCCAAAAACAATCATTTGGAACATAATTTATATTCCAGCTTTCAACCTTTGTGCTCTTGATTTGATCTATGATATACATAATCTCTAAATATGTGTGTTTCATTTCTGACTGTCTTAAATGTCTCCATCTGTCTTACTTATTCAGTTGTGAATTTAAACCAAATAATTGCTTTTTTTCCCCTCTCACTGCATTTTGTTTGCTTTTCACTTTTTCTTATCCTCCCCGCCCCCCTCTTCTGCTTAAACTTTTGAGCAGATTGATTTCTAGTGAACACATGTAGTACCAGTTTTGAGGACATGTGTATGGTTTAGTTAGAAATAATGAATTTTGTGAAGATAGCAAATACTGAGATAGAGAGTGAAGGGTTTATAACTAATGATATACAATTTGTGTCTAAAACATACCAGAAAATGTTTGACAAACAATTTTAGGGCACAGTATATATCTCTTTGGAGACATCAGCTCTATCTTGTAACAAAAAATAAACTTATCCCTGCATTTAGGCTTCTAATGTGCCTGTGAACACTGCTGCTTGGAATGTCATTCCTGGAACACATTTTTCTTTCCTTGCCTGTAAGTGCAAACTGAAAGAACTTACAATACACCTTGTTAGATGCAAAAAAGGCAGATAGGAGTGCCATATGCATAGCTGTTATTTGCTTTTGTATAAAGTAGGAGGAGATATTTGCTAAGGTACACCTTAAAGAAATAGTGTCCAGAAGTTAAAATCTTTCCCATTTTCAAAATTATTATTCTTTCCCACTTCAGGAACTAAACATGGGAATACAGTGGTGTCATGATGGAGCATGAGCACTGAACCAGCTGGAGCTGATTTCATGCTAGGGACAAGTGAAGCATATGCCCAAATGAAACATATTAATGGCTCCCTCTGTGATCTTTTTAAAATCCGGTCTTGCTGTCATTGCATCTGGGGGAGGAGGAAAAAGTAAATAACATCTGATCATCTGAACAAAACCTGAAACATTCTCAGTACTAATTATGCATTATCTTGTTTAGACTTCCATTATTTTTCTCCCACTCTTCTGTCATCATCTTCTACATAGCAATTTTTATGACATATTCCAAAAAGTAAAAAAAAAAAAAAAAAAAAAATTACAGGTGATGCTTAAACCTGGAATTAGATTTTAGGCTTCTGTCAAACAAATAAGATCAAAAAGAAAATTACAGACTTCAGAATCTTCTACTAAAATTTATGTTCAGTTGTATTGGGTCTGGTGGAGCCCCCCAGCAGCCCTCACAGTGCTGTGCTTTTATTGGTAGCTGGAAAGGTGGCGATAACACACCAGTGTTTGACTACTGCTGAACAGTACTCACACAACACCAAGGCTCTTTCAACATTCCCCTGACACCACTAGACTGGAGGTGGGTAAGACCTTGGGGAGAGGACATAGGACAGCCGACCCAAAGTGACCAAAGGGATATTCCATACCATATGACATATACTCAGCAATAAAAGCTAAGAGAAAGGAGGAGAAAGGGGAGGGGTTTGTTATTTATGATGTTTATCTTCCAGGGCAACCACTATGTGTACTGAAGCCCCGCTTCCCAAGAAGTGGCTGAACATCATCTGCTGATGGGAAGTAGAGAATAATATCTTTTGTTTTCCTTTGCTTCTGCATGAGCAACTTTTCCTATTGCTTCGTTAAACTGCCTTCTCTTGACCCACAAGTTTTTTTCATCTTATTTCCTCCCCTTTTTGTTCTGCTGAGGAAGGGACTGATAGAGTGGCTTGGTGGGCACCTGGTATCCAGCCAAGGTCAACCCATCACATCAGGAAAAAAAGTTTACATTCTTGTGACAGAAATTGTAGAATTTTTATACACCACCTAGATTAAATTCTAGGTTAATGTTTTCAGTATTTTTGTTTCCTAAGTAACTCAATGTTTCATGAAAATTTATTGAATTTTAATTTAAATAAAGGAATGCAGAACTAAATAGACCTTTTATTAAGGAATCATTTCAGTGATATACACTTGTACATTTGAACCACTGGAACTTAAATATCTGCTATACAAACATAATTTTAATGGAATTTACCTGACTTTTAACTAAGTTGACTGTGTTTGGGAAACACCTGGACAAATAACCCTGTATTTTTTGTAGTTAGACAAAATCCATCTGTCAGTTGCCCCTACATGTGTGTATATTTACATGTATATTTTATTTCTGTATTTATTAATTACATGTCCTGCCTCCAGGCCTGGCATTCGCTTACTTGAACAGTGTGTTTTAACCAGTGTTAACTGCCAGACAGTATAGGAGAGAACCACTTTCAAGACAGACCTATAGAATTGAGGTTAGAGGTAATTATATAACTATAGAATTTCAGTAAGAGGTAAAGCTAATAGTCCTTGGTTTTCTCAACATCTGGCAAATTTTGGCAGTATGCAAATATCCTGCTCTTTAGGTACCTGTTTCTTACCAGTTGTATAAGAATGCCAAACTTCATGTTTTAGAATTGTCCAGATGGTAATGTATGTAAAAACTGGGTGTCTTAAAGTTCAGTGCTGTAACCTAAACTGTCATGAGGGCCATGGGACCTATTTTACGTGCTTGAAAGTGTGACTAGTGGCAGCTATTGTCATGATTTGTTTAAACATGAGCCAAGGGATATGCCACCTGAGTCTAGTTATGTGAAGTAAGACAAGAAACGGGCCCAGAGAGATGTCCCCCGCAGAGCCACCAGAACAAATTCAGGGGTCTGGCTCTGCATTTGTTTCCTGCAATTTCTGCTGTAGGTTTAATAATAGTTTGGAGACTTAAGTGGTGCAAATGAGGAGAGGGGGAAAGTTCAAAGCATGCAAACCTTGGAGGAAAGAATGTCTTGATGAATGTTACTTTTTGACATTTTTTATGCCACTCACTTTGGCAGAAGAGGTTAAGGAAACAATGATCCTGATTTTGACTAGAGGATGGGAAAGAAATTTGAAGGAATACTTTTAAATTTAATTTGCAGAAAACACTGCACAAAAGTTAGAAAAGTTTTTCTGAAAGCATTCCAGCACATATCTATTCTTTTCAACCAATAATAATGCTGCTACATTCCACCACAGGGGAACTTTCTGCATGGTTGTTTTAAGACTATTACATTAAAAATTATTCAGAAGTAAGGTAATAAGTTGAATTTAAATACAAGTGCTTCTATGAGTATTATAAACAATAAGACCATTGCAAATTGGGGAACATTACTGTCTTGCTCAAACTTCATTAACAAAAGTGTTAATTAAATTAAGGCTATCAAAGTTCTTAATGGTCACAGTGCATTAAAAAAGACTATATGCCTTCCTCTGAAGTTTCCATTCATCAAGAGTCTTCTAACTGATGAAGCAAAAAAAAAAAATAATCTTTTTACTTATTGAACCATCAGAAGATAATCGAACTTGAACTCCATGACTACATTTTTTCAGAGAATAGGCTTACTTTATCATAGTGCTCAACTGTATGCTTAATTCACTTTATAATTTACAGGATACATAATAATAGTCTTATTGAAAAACCAGCTGTTCTATTACCTAAACCTGAAATCTCAATAGTGAGTCACAGTAATGACATTTTCTGGATAGTAGAGGTATAGTATAAACACAGCAATCTGCCTTGCTTCATTAGTGGCGTGATCATGGGATATCAATCTAGATGTAAAGAAGAGAGGAGTTAATTTAAGCATAAGGAGGATAAACTTCAGTACAAAAAATGTTTTCACATAGCTGTAAGAGATTAATTCCATTAATTGTTTCTATTAATTATTCAGATATGAAATTGTTCCTGTCACCACTTACCAAAACAGCATGAAGCCTTACATCCAAATTTAACCTCTTCTCTTCATAGTTTAAAAACACCAGCTTTTACAAGGAACGTCATCTAAATCTTTGCTAGCTAAAAATGTTGACTCTAGCTGCTGTAGCTAATATACTAGAACTTTCAAGCACATGACAATTATCTGAGGTACATGTATTTAAAATATCAGTAAACACCATTAAAGTGAGTACTCTCAATAGTGGATATACTATTGTATTCTGTAGAACAGAAATACTATTTGCTATATATTTGTCTAAACATTTGTTTGTTGTTTGTTTTGTTTTTTTTTTAAGAAGTGATTACCTTTCAATTAATTGAGATATTGAACCTTTGCTAGTTTGACATCCACCTTCATGTGAAGCACATTGGCACAGGCATATATTTTTTGAGGAACATTAATTTCCCTTTTACTCCTTTTTTTTTTTTTTTTTTAACTGCAAAGGTTTGGGTTTGGTTTTGTTTTTTTAGTTTTTCTAGCTCTTTCCTTGTAGATTGAGTAAATTATTCCCTCATATTTAATAAAAAGTGTAAGAACTTCTGTAGCAGGTTTTATTTTGGACGCCTGATCAGAAAAGACTGTCATAAGTCTTTATCACTCAGAATTTGATTTTTATACTATACTTTTTTCTGGTTTTAAGTTGTACTAGTGTGATCAATATATTAATGGAGAGGATTCCATATTCTGTATGAATATGCAGAAAATCTACCTGGGAAATTATTATAGATATATATTAATATCTATTTTTTGTCTTCTTGATGTATGCTCTTCTGAAACAAAATAGTAACTACAATACATGAAAAATTACAGTGTGGAAGAAAATAAAGCTAAATACATTCCTAGTAACAAACTATAACTTTTCTTGCCATGCTGCTCTTCTGAGTTCATATGAAGTAATATCCACTCTAAATACACTCCAGTACTACAGCTCTTATTCTATCCATTCTGCAATAGCTTATACAGTACTTGATAGATATTCATGCTAGTTTCAATATCGTTAGGACTAATCATCTAAACTAGTCTTGGTGGAGTTTTCTGTTAATGGAAGGGAATAAAGGTCATTTTCAAAAGCAATTTGCTTTGTTTTGATGTAAGCAGTTGTAATTGGAACTGCATTGTACTTGGAATGATGCCAATTGTACAAGTGTATCTTCAAGGGAATAGATCATCTATTTCCTTCATCACCCTCTATAAAACCTAGTGTTCTTGTTGGTATAATAATAGTAATAATAATAGTAATAATAGCAATAGTTTAATATTATTATTATTATTATTGTTGTTGTTGCTGTTGTTCATAGGCACAGGAAGCTTATGTTCTGGTACCCTTTTAGTAAACAAAGATAACCCTAAAGGAATTTTTTCCACCCCAAGAGAAGTACCTGGGATGAGAAGCTGAAGTTTATGATTTTTGACATTCACATTCTCTATTTATTTCAGAAAGACCTTGGACATCTTCTTTAGAATACCTACACAATAATTATGGTGCTGAAATGGTATAATGAGTAAAAAAATGATAGCAACTTAGAATAAACTGGCAAATGAAAGCACATATTCATAGAGAACTTGGATACATTTACTAAATATGTATGACTTTGCACATGAAACTGGAATGAGATCAACAGAAATTTTGTACCTGAATCATATCTTCATACTTCAGATAATATTTGTACGCTATCATGTTAAAATCTGTGAAAATATGGGAATTAGGAGAGGAAGATGTGGTAGTTTTCTAGGAAAACATATTTTGTTACCTAATCTATGTATCTGGATACAGACACATATGTAAATATTTTTTCTATAGGAAGATTGGCTATGTGGTTTTTTAAAAATTAATTCTTATATCTGTCAGGACTTAAATAAGAATAAAGACATGAAGGGTACTTCACACCAGCCTCTGTAAATTTATTAGATTTATACAGGGAAGAGTCAAGCGTTCACCTGGAAAAGTATACTACTTCATTGCATACAGTGCTTTTCCTTTCCAGTTCTCTGATTTTAGGAAGTTCTTGCTGTGGGGTAAAAAACCCCCATAAAACCAAAAAGAAAACACAGACACACACAAACCCCCCCTCAAAACCCCAAACAAACAAACAAGCAAAAAACCCCTAAATACAACACCAAAACCCCAAAACCCCACAGCAATCTTTGGAACTGCCTCTAAATGTAGGACACACCAACATTTTCCTTTTGTGAAAGGAAATGAAATTTAATGTTCTTCCAAGAATGTTAAATATTGGAATCTTCAGGGGCCCTGTCAGTTCCCTGTAAGCCATAAGGTGAAAAATATCATTTACTCTGATAGACAACTGAAAGTTTGAATCCTACTAGTACTGTCCTAATGAGATAGAACCTCCTTCCTGGCCATGTGTATGTAAAGAAATGAGAAAATCCTTTCACCTAGGTTCTTGGAAACATATTTGTGTTATTAACAATTTGTTCAGACTTGCAGCTAGGTTGCAACGCCTACTATAGCTTCTGTATGTTAAAAAATAATTTACTAGAGGCAGGAGGAAGAGCTGAATTCCTTTTTCCCTAATGATAAGTAGCCATTAAGTAAAAGAAAATTGATGAATTTATACAAGGTACCTTGCATTGTACAAGGTATCTTCTCTATCCTACAGCTACCCATATGAAAGTCACAGCTGTTTTATGGAGTTACAACAGCTGGCAAGTCTCTGAAAAGGGAACAAGCAAATACCTGAATCTAACACACCCGATCTAGGAGTTTAAACACAATGACAGCCTGAGAGTTGATTCAGTATCAGTGTAGGTCAGGACTTTGGAATAGCAGAATGGCTGTATATGTGATTCTACAGAGGATAAGGCAGATCGCTGTATATAGTTGTGATTTTTTTTCCCCCAAGCTGCTATGAATGAAGAAAGACATCCAATCAATGATGGACCCTGTTTCTAAAAGCTGTAAAAACATCTAATACCTGACCTAGATATGCAGCCCTGAAAATAAGAGAATACTTAGATTCTGGTGGATGCTTTAATTTAATTTTCAGACTGAAGTAACTGTCTTCTGAAACGTTTGTAGCTTTGACTTGACACATTTTCTATTATTATTTTATTTCTTTTTCTTTTTTTTTTCTTCTTCTTTCTTTTTTTAATATGCAATGATTTGGATTGTCATGATAAGGAAAAAAAACCCCACAATCAAAATATTATAATTTTTGAATGTCAGCATTTGCTACGCAAAATTTGTCAAATATAAAGATTTTACAAATTCCTGTGTTCAATAGTAACCTTGTGTTGTGACTGGGTACATTCACGGTTTCTGTATGTGTATGTGTGGCATGCAGGTGCAATCAAACTCAGCCTAGAGAGTGAAGGAAAAATAAACCTCCATGGCTTTCTAGTGGGAAGAACTGAGAATAATCAGAATGCATTGAAAAGATAATTAGTAGAAAGTGCTGATATGATTGCCAAGGATGGGTACAGCTGTCTGTGCCTACAAGGAGACCCAGCCATCTGTAGCACACAGCTTCATTGCTGTATGACAGCTTCCTTCTGAAAGCAGCACAGCTGAGCTGGGAGTAAACGGCGGGGGGAAGTCACTTTTCAATTAAGCTAGTAATTTATTTGTGCTGTAATACTGTAGACTATGTTTTTCCTATCCTTTTTCAGATGTTATTTGAAGTTTTGTTCCTTTTTGAAGATGAAGAGGACTAGGCCTGAGGGCTTTCTAGTCTTCTCAAATTACATGGCTCCATCTGTTCAGATCCTTAATGCTTAAACAACCCTTAAATGTGCAGAATCCATGTTAATATATATAATTCCATTTAGACTGTATGGAAATAAGTTCTAACATAATTTCCAGAACAAATCACTTGGTGGGGCTCAGAGAAAGAGAAGACCTTTCAGACTGGGGTTCAGACCAAAAATGATTAAGAAGATGTTCATAAATGAGCTATTCATAACATTTGTAGGGCTCAAATATTTAATGTAAGTGTGAATAAAAACATTTTACAGATGTGGATTTTCATCTGAAATGCTGTTGAAGTCCCAATCTAAAAAGTCCTGTCAGAGGACTGGATACAATGCGATTATTGATAACTTTTAACAAAACCAGCAGCATTACCAGTAGAAAAAGAATGATAAACACTGGCAGTCCATTATCTCTCAGGAACAATCTGACTCCTTTCACCATCCATCAGAAAAACAGCTGGAATCTATATCCAAAACTGGGCGGAACAGCCATTTCAAAAGATAAAGTCTTGTTTTGAGAGGTCTGTGGAACCTTCTGAGTCAGTGCTGCTTGAGTTAAAAGCTCCCCTCGTCTTTGGAGGGCAGGGGAAATTCATCCCTATCTAAACCATTGGTTCAAGCACACAAGCAAATGTCATACCCTTGGTTTTATTTATCCAAGGTTTTAAGCTTCTTAATGCAACTTTAATAGGTAAAAATATTTTCCCTAAAATGAACTTTAAGGTGTAATCACAGGACTACCAAAGCTCTATTTGTAATGCTGGCACATAGTTCTAATGTGTTAAGCCACCTCAGTTCCTGTTCAAAGACTATAAATATTTTGATATTGAACTGATGTTGAACCCATTGAATGTTTTTTAAGTATGACGTGGGGGTACTTCATCCTGTTCTTTTCCTCCCGAGATCTGCACTTCCTATTGGTCAAGCTTTAAGTTCAGAGTTGTTTCAGTTCTTTAAGAAACAATATACTAATGTAGAGCCATCAGTGTATGGTTGTTTTATCCATAGTCAGAAAATATTTATTTTTCATGATAAAAGTCCATCTTTTGCAACATTAAAACAAAATAATCTTGCTAATATGTCTTCAGAAACAGGCGCAACAAAAGAAAACCATATAAAATTAATTTACACTTTGAACAAAATTTTATTTCTGGGATGTCCAATGTACATCTTGTAAATTCATAGATTAAATATAGCATATGCACATGTAATAAATATATTTATATTATGTTTGCAATTAAGAAATAACAGAAATTTAAACAGAAGAAAATGGGAAAAAAAGTAATAGTTCATTATTAAAATACTTTTTTTTTTCTTTTCTTTTCCATAGAACACCCTGTCAAAATCCTTTTTTTAATAGCAAGTGCTAAAATCTGCTTTTCTGCTTCATAGCCACAGAATAACTATAGTCATATATTTACATTGTTCAGGTAGTCATGAGTATAAGGTGAACAACTTCCTTTGAGATATTGCAGACATTAGAGTTAAAAGGGAATGGAAGTGTACATGTTCAAATTAATTGTAAGAAAAACTGAAATCCTCTGCAAACTGGTGTTATAGTTATACTTCAGAAATTATAACAACTGCTAAATATACATAAATAGCTTGAATTTGTATTAAATTGGGTGGTGGAATGAGGGGAAAATAGCCTATTTGAAATACCATCCAATTAAGTACAGTCTCCAAATCTTATGTCCTCTGCTTTGTCCTTCTTTGCTGTTACAGTGGCAGTAATTCCACTTCTGTAGTGTGTTTTTTTCTTGAGGATCTTGGTTCCATGCTGGTATAGTTTCAATCACAGAGTAGATCATTACCTCAGAGAATCAGTAATAAAACGTGCACGAATTTCTTAATGAATCTACCAAAACCAATAAAAAATAAAAATTTTAAAAGTCTAGAGAAAGAGAAAACAAGAAACCTTACTTTTCCAAAATGTAAAGAACAAGGAGAAGAAAAAGGGTATGTGTTTCATCTGCTGTTTCAGGTTCAGCTCCTCCTGGTTACCACCAAACCTCAGTATGTAGTTAGTCTGTACAATTAGTTTTGAGCTTTTAGATCCTGTTTTAGAGGTACAACTGATAATACAGAGTAGTTAAAGTACTAACATTGAAAAGACAGATATTCTTTTCTCGTGTCCTCTTTCATTCCTTAAATAAGGACTGAAAAAAACCCTTTAACAAAGCCAGATATTAATGCTCTAGAAAAATCAGCCTAAAGTTTCTCCTGAGGTCTGCTGAAATCAAGAGTTTCTAGAAGGACTTCACCTCTGTCTCTGGGTCTCATAATATATTCTTCTGTAGCCTGGTGAAGAAATTCAGTTTAATTTGACATGAAAAGTAAACAGAATATGGGTCTTTAACCTCATTTAAAATAATTACTTGAAATGCAAAAAACCAGGGCATCAATAAGCATATTGTCATGCTGACAATTATTTGCATGGGTGACCTATTTTGATTTATATCTTATTTTGATTTATCAACTACATCTGTAAGCATCTGTAAGAAATGGAAACCAACATGACCTCAGAAAAGCTACACAAGTTAAGATTTAATCATGTCTAATGATAATCAGTCAGCAACCCATTGGTCTGTCTCTCAGTTCCACTTCACAAGCTAGCAACAATATACGTTGCTAGACAGATAAGAAAAAACATACATGTATTATATAAGACTATATGTTACTATGCAGTTAATTTATTTTTTTATTCAAGGAAAAATTTAGATTCACGGTTTCTGGAAAGAGTAATAAAGTAACTCAACAATAAAGGACAGATGACAGCATCAGAGACAATTTGGAAGCATTCTATGAAAACCAAAATCAAATCCATATTATAGACATTAAAATCTGTAATTAAGTCACTTTAAATTAAGGTTCTACAGTGTGTTTATATTAATTTGAGTTTTACATCTAATTTGAAAATATTATTTCTAGATTAAGTTAGTTTCCATAATTTTATCTATGAAAAAATTACTAGAAGTCTTCAACATGAAATTAAGATGGAAGCAGTTTTACATATCCACCATTGGTTAAAAATTCTTTTTAAAAAAATGTATCAAGTCAGAAAATCATGTACCATTTCCAGTAAATTTATAACAAAATCATCCTTTTTGCACTCATAAATATATTAAATCCTCGATCTGCCAGGAAGTCCTTGAGTGGTAAGGAGTCTTTCCATGATGACTTGCTAGCAGAATCAGGTATTAAAGTATAATAAGTTACTCTATTAACCCAGCATCTATTCTACAAGGGTTTTCTGTACAAAGAAGACAGAGCTCAAAAGAAAGACAAATTTGGGGGAGAAAAAAATCCAGACAATAAACAGAAGACACCAATCCTCTTCCATCTAACCTTTATTATATTATTAAGTTGCTTTCTATTATTATTATCAAAATGTGAGCAGCATAAAGATAAGAAAATATTATCACAATTCTTATTTCATTATATATAAAAAACCAGAAGTGTTTTAATATGCTTATTTTTGCTGTTATAAAAAGAACCAGATGCTTCGTATTTCAAAAAAGAAGGTTCTAAGGATGCATTGTTTCCTAATTTAACAAGTCCTTTCTAAACAGCAACTAGCAATGACATGACAAAGTGTAGGTCATAAAAGAAAACTATGGCTCTTCCCAGACATTCTCCGAAGTCTTCATTTGCTGACTGAAAGGGGTTGATTCAAGCATAGTTCAATTAATTATACATCCATGCTCATATTTTTAAGCAGATGCTAGTAAGACTTTGCACGACATGCAAAGTTCCCAATGCCAAAGAACAGTGGGCAATCTGTTCTTCCTCTTTTGAAGATGACTAACTGATTATTCATCTCATTCCTTAATTATTAAGGATGAATAAAGTGGTTTGGATTACCAAAACATGAATCAACCTGAAATTTTGAAAAAATTGGGCAAAAACTCCAAATATTTTTTAAATCATTGTAATATTGGAACATTGTTACCTAAAGAAAGCAAATATATCAGAAGAAAATCAGTTCTGACAGAATTTCTGGCCTCAGTACAGTCCAGCCAGCGGTGCCATTATTCTGTTTCAAAACTAGTTTGCAGATTAGTTAAAAGTTATGGCAATTCACCTTTGAGATTTATCCATTACTATTGCATAGTGCAACCATGTATGACCTCAGAAGTACCAACTGACCCCCAATTTTTATTAACATCATAGATTATCTATTATGTCTCAATGGTGTATATTATAAAATATTATGAAGTATTATAATACTAGCTTCTCTTAGAATTATTAGACTGGAAAACTCATAGGATTTTACTAGTAAAGGAGGACGATGCCAAAAATTAATTCAATTCATGATAATTACACTGCAGTTTCATTTTAAACAAACAATCAATAGTATATAATGGTGCTATTTCTCACTTAATTTTTTTAAAATCATAAGAACTTCACAGAACTTATTGTTCTAACATCTGCTAGTGTAGTGTTAATACACAGAAGAAAGAATCTAGATGGAAATTACAACTTAATTTGTCTTTCCAGGAAACTAACATTATTTTATCAATATTTGTTTTAAATATGCTAGGGAGGTGTAATTTTGGGGGCTCTGTGTGTGTGCTGTTTTTCTTTTTCGACTGCATATTGTCAAATGTTTAGTTTCACATGAAAATGCATGTGAATTTACAGCTTAAATGTAAATAGTTTTTGAAAGGGTACATATTACAGGCTAGAATGTACAATTTTGTGTTAATACATTCATAAATAAAATACATTCACATAAATGAAATTACAGATACTGAGTAAACCTGGAACTGTAAACATACTCTAACTGCAAAAAAAATTAGAAACAAATTGCTTTTGGGATGGAAAAATACAGAAATATCTTGCAGAGTACTGAAATTCCTCATTGGATATGTTTCTCAGTTTTACAACGTTTGGACTGCACTTGTGTCTTCTCTAGGAAGAACATGGAAGTAGATTATCCTAATTTGGGTGGAAGAAGAAACGTTACCTTCTGGAAAATAAATATAGACCTATTCTTTATAGTTATTTTCAAATGTTACATGTCTAAGCAGGTGGTGAATAGCATAGTAAGGTATAGGTCTATATAAGCTATTAAAAAACAGCTATGGAACTTTGCATCAATGTCAATGGATTTATTCTTGCATTTTGCATAATTGGAGATTAGCTGATGTTACATAAGAAAAAAATCCTGACACTTTCCAAGCCTGACTTCATAACGAATTGACAAAAGAAAGAGTTTGCCTGGCATTTTTTTTGTGCTCTGAGTACTCAATAGCTTTGCTATAAATACTTATGACTCGATTTCTCTTTGTGGGGACTTTCATGCCTCTTTTGTCCAAGTGCCACTCTAAGGACCATTTCTGTTGTTTGCTATATCAACACTCCTTCCAGACCTCAAGACCTTTCTCTTTTGCCTTTTGGCAATAAAAGACTTAAATGTCCATTTTAAGGTGAGGCTGTGATGCAGGAATTGCAACTGAATTATTTTTTGTAACTGATTAACTAGATTAAGAGTTGTGTACCTGCCTGCTGAGGAGGGACTGGACTGCGTGCCAGGCAACCTGGCTTCTGGTTTCTTCACTGCTACTAGCCCATTCCTTTGGGAGCACTAGCAGGATACACAATTCTTGCTGTATGTACAGAGCTCAGACAAGGGCCTTTGCCAGAAAATCTTTGCTGCTGCAATGATTCCTATCCCACCGGCTTTGTACGGAATTAAAGACTTCCAATTGGGTTTCTACTTGACAAAGACTTATCAAAAGGGAAACAAAATTTAATCTGATGAGATAGTCAGTCAGTTTACTTTCTTTAAAGGAAGGAAATACTAAATGTTAATTTCTGTTCTGTCTTTATGTGCTAATGCCAAGGAACCGGTTCTGCTAACTTGTATTGTCCTGGTTTCAGCTGGGATGGAGTTAATTTTCCTCTTGGTAGCTGGTGTGGTGCTGTGGTTTGGATTTGGTGTGAGAACAATGTTGATGGGACACTGATAGTTTTAGTTGTTGCTGGGTCATGTTTATACTCAGTCAAGGACTTTCCAGTTTCTCAGGCCCTGCCAGCCAGAGGGCTGGAGGGGCACGGGACATTGGGAGGGGACACAGCCAGGACAGGTGACCCCAACTAGCCAAAGGGATATTCCATACCATGGGGCATCATGCTGAGTATATAAACTGGGGGAAGAAGAAGGAAGGTGGGAGATGACATTTGGCATTATGCGTGCTGGAGCCCGGCTTTCCTGGGGATGGTTGGACACCTGCCTGCTCATGGCAAGCAGTGAATGAATTCCTTGTTTTGCTTTGCTTGTGTGCACAGCTTTAGCTTTACCTATTAAACTGTCTTTATCTCAGCCCGTGAGTTTTACATTCCCTTTGCTCTTCTGATCCTCTCCCCCATCCCATTGTGAGGGAAGTGAGTAAATGTCTGTGTGTGGCTTGGTTGCTGGCTGGGGTTAAGCCATGACAAATACAAAAATTGCTCTTCTTGAAGATAAAAAATAACTAACATTTTTATACAAATGCAGACAGTTAAAAGGATTGAATTTGCATGCAAGTGACTTTCAGTAAGCACCTCGTGCAATGAGGCAGCAAGATAAGCACACTTGATTTCTGTCAGAATTATCATTATGAACTCTGTAAAACTTTACGTTAAAGAGAAAGCCAGATGTATTTCTGGACCTAGATCTCAAATAATACACAGTGGTATGATAACACTGAGTAGGTTGATTATATTCACTCATGCTGACTGAAGATCTTGTTTACTGATTGCCTGTTCATATAGAAGGATTTTGGATTTTTTAATATATTTTTATATTTTTTAAAGTTTTCCTTACATACACCTAATATGTTTGTTAACAGTTCATTGAAAATGGAGTGTAAGATTAAGTACTTGACTAACTGAAGTGACTACTAAAACAATTAATAGTTTCCATTGTGTCCTTAAGGATGGGTTCATTGCACCCAATTCAAGGCATTTAGAAATTAGATTATTACTCAGAAGCAATCATTTAAGTCCATTCTTTGTCAATGGAAAGAGGATTGCGCTTCCCCAAAGCAAGGCTCTTCCTGTTGTGAAGTACAAGTCTTAACTACACAGACTGAATTCCTTCTGGGAGTGAATCTTCCACTGAGGAAGACAACTTCGGCAGAGAGCCTGATAAACTAAGTCAGTCATTTAGACTGGGTATCTAATTGTAAACGGATAAAATTAAAGAAGACTCATACTCCAAACATACAGATGTAAAATGCATATCTTCCAGAGTTTCTCAGGAAAATATTCCCATGAAGTGTTTTAAAAATATTACCTCACATAACAAATAATTTTTGCCTCTGGAAAAACAAAATTTTGATATTTTACAGAACATGTTTTAAAACTGTATTCATTTTTATACCTTTAAACCTATATCCTCAGGTGTATTTTTTTTTTCTTTTTGAGAAAAATTCCTCTAAAAAAATATCTAATTACTAAAATTTGTGGTACAAGAGATTGCAACTGTATACATACCACAAAAATAGCTGTTATAATATTTATTAAAGAAAAAAAAAATCCATGTGAAGAACTGCATGATAGAAAGCAGGAAGCTGATTTTAGTCTCATTAAAGTAATGAAAGTCTTGCCTGTAATGTCAGTTAGAAACTAACTGTACCCTTGAATAATTGACTCAGGTTTTCTTTGGAAACCTGGACTGAACTAACTGATATAAAAGCAATTTTACTCACAGAGGCACTGGAAATGTCAGTATCGGTGTAGTCATTTTGTATGTAGTTATCTTCAGCAGAGGTCACATTAGCTGCTGAGTTACTTGGCTTGTTCTGTTTACTTTTGCTACAGTTACTCCCAATATAGATTCAAACCTGCCCACTTTGTAATGTTTAGGAATTGGAAATTTAATCACGTCAGTATAATTATACTACATAGTGTCACAGAAGGCCCTTCCTGGTAACTTTGTGTGACATGGCTGGCCCAAAATATTCCAGTTGCTGGCTGAATGTATGCATTCTGAAAACTTGCTTCAAAAAATGTTTTTAATGTATATATTATTGCACACTGGATATTTATTTTTGTCTCTAGGATATAAATAACTACTGAAGTTTCCTTGGCAAAGATACATGGAATATTGAAATATTATCTTCTTAGTCTCCCATCAAAAAGTATATTTGAAAAGTAGATATCTTGAATCACAGGGATCAGTCACATACAGCTGTGTTTTTTCTCAGTTATTTTATTGCTCAAATTCTACTTTGCATTGCTATTGGGTTTTGCTATTAATATTCTATTGGATTTTTGACTTTTCATGGGTTTTTTTAAGTTACTACCACATCTCTACTGTAGCGAGCATTTTTTTATATAAGTCCATTTTGTAACAACTAAGTGGATGTAATGCAAATCCTTTTCTCACTTTGTCCTATCAGTTTTCTCATGTATGTCACCCTTTCTAATCAAGTTTGGTTAATACAGTTTTTAATTAAAATGAATTATTTTTTTTTTAATTCAAGATTTTTCCTACTATTGTTGTTTTTCTGTTACTATTAGAGAAATATCTTAAAGAAGAATTCAATCACCACTATTACATCCAGTTTCTTTATCTTTCAACTATTCTTTACAGAAATATATAAGGAACTGTTTCTAAGACTGGACAGGACACAACCCTTTATGCTTTAACTGGTTGGAGTAATCATGAACAGCTTAGGAGTTGAAAGTCACTTCTCTAATTCATTCACATACACTCATTTTGTTCCAAAGTTACCTCTAATACTGATGGAAGTAGCATTGTTTATGTTGATTTCAATCCACTGTATCTGTACTATATAGTATTCTTGCTAAAACAAAACACAGTAAAACAAAGCATAGGTATGACATAAGCTGCTTGTCTGTCTTTCTCCTGTGTTTATGTTCTGAGGATGCAGATGAGTACTGATGAAATTCAGTTGGGAGAGTCATAATTATTGCAGCTGAAGTAGATAGGAGCTAAGGACAGGCAAAATGGAAAGTCTGCAGAAGAGCAAAGCTAGACAGAAGACCAGAAGTTTGGTTGCAACACAACACAGACCCAAAGCCAAATGACAGAGGTGGTAGAAGGGACTCTACAGACTGTAGTCTCTTCAACCCAAACTATTAAAAATTATGGACTGGAAAGAAAGACTAGTAGAAAGATTTACCTAGCAACACTGTGTGTCCAAGTATACTTGTTATCAAACCTTTTTTTTTATTACACGTCAAACTAAATTTTCTTTATTTAAAGAGCTACTTTTTAATGCATTTTACTACTATTTCTGAAAATTTAAACACTTGAAAAGTTTTCTCTTTTTTAGTGGGATTCTGAAAGTAAAATATTCCTACCCTCAAGAAACCATTTAAAACTTGGATTTCACTGAAATTTTTGTGGTATTTGGGATTCTGTCACTCTTACTACCATGTGAATGTTTTTGTTTAAACAAAAGAAAAATAAAACACATATGCATTTTTGCCCTGCATCACAAATGTAAACCTTAGGTTTTTTGGCAGTGAGGAGAAAAAGATCATTTGAATGATAACTGATATATTGTTCCTTTATTCAATTTTAGCTAAATGGCCTCAATCATTTGTTCACTTAAATTAATTGACCAATTAATGCAGCATTAAGAATGTCAGTACAGAATATTCTGTGCAGCTGAAAAGAGAAAAAAAAATGTAAATCATATTTAACTTTTAAAATTAAAGCAAATTATTTAATATTTGGGACTGTTTACTGGAAATTAAGTAGTTTCTAATATGTATACTACACTGATGCTAGGAATGGATTGCTGGGCTGTGGCGGGTTGGATGCCAGATGCCCACCAAAGCTGCTCTACAGCTCCCCCCCTCCTCAGCTGGACAGGGGAGAGAAAACATAAAGGTTCATGGGTTGCGATAAAGACAGGGAACTCACTCAGCAGTTGCTGTTACAGGCAAACCAGACTCATCCTGGGGAAAAAAAATAATTTAATTTATTACCAAACAAATCAGTAGGATAATGGGAAATCAAAACAAATTTTAAAACACCTTCCCCCATCCTTTTCTTCTTCCTGGGCTTAACTTTACTCCTGGTTTCTCTATCTCATGGTGCCCAGTGGCACAGGGGATGAGGGATGGGGGTTGTGGTCAGTTCCTCAGACATTTTTTCAGCCCCTCCTTCCTCCTCAGGGGTAGGACTCCTCACACTCTTCCCCTACTCAGGCATGGTGTCTCTCCCACAGGAGACAGTCCTCCATGAACTTCAATGTGAGCCCTTCACATGGGCTGCAGTTCTTCACAAACTGCTCCAGCATGGGTTCTTTCCACAGGGTGCATTCCTTCAGTAACAGATGGCTCCAGCATGAGTCCCCCATGGGGTTACAAGTCCTGCCAGCAAAACTGCTCCAGCGTGGGCTTCCCACAGGTCACAGCCTCCTTCAGGCATCCACCTGCTCCAACATGGGTTCCTCAACAGGCTTCAGGTGGGTATCTGCTCCACTGCTAACCTCCACGGGCTGCAGGGGCACAGCCTGCCTCATCATGGTCTTCACCACAGGCTGCAGAGGTACCTCTGCTCTGGTGCCTGGAGCACCTTCTGCCCCTCCTTCAGCACTGACCTTGGTGCCTGCAGAGTTATTTCTCTCACGCCTCTCCTCTGGCTGCTACTGCACAGGGTTTTTTCTACCCCCTCCTCTTCAATGTGTTATCCCAGGGGCACTACCACTGTTGCTGATGGGCTGGGCCTTGACCAGCAGCGGGTCCGTCTTGGAGCCAGCTGGCATTGGCTCTGTTAGACATGGGGGAAGCTTCTTGCAGCTTCTCACAGAAGTCACCCCTGCAGCCTCCTGATATCAAAACCCTGCCACACAAACCCAATACACATAATTTTTTAGAAATATCAGGAGATCTTTAATAAGCAAAGAAGGTTTAATTGCTTATATTTGTCCAAAGTTACATTAGATTAATAGGACCAAAACAGTGCAAATTAAAAATTTCAGTGTCTATTATGAAATCAAATATTAAAAATCAAACTTACAAGATGGTATTTTTAGGCAAGTTTCTTAAATGGAGTAAATGAAAACTGGACTGAATAAAGCAAGTGGTGGCTGTAATTAGCTTGTTTACCTGTAATTTTATGTGACAATTTTCTTTAAGTGTGCATGCATGTAATCAGTCTGCCTATTTACCTGATCTTGACTGCTGCACTCTGAGTTGTATCTCTCTGGAGCAGGGAAGAGACTGACAGCAGCAGTGAGTCCTTGATGGGGAAGAAACTTCTGAAGCAAAGAAGAGGCTGCTGGTGAGAAATACTTCCAGTGGGAAAACAGCAACACAAGTACATGAAGGGAGAAGGTATAAACTGAAACTCAGATGTAGCAGGAAAAAATAATATTTTTCCATAAACCAGAGGGAACTATTTAGACCTTGCTGATTAACAGAAAGGTGCTTGAAACTTACAGATACAGATACAGAACAAGCAAAGAGGAAATCATCTGTCCTATGAGGTGACAACAGAAAATACTCTTATAATAACTGTATTTTGGAGTTTTCTTTTTAAATACATCTATTACAAAGCTGACTACTTCTAGTTTACTTTTTATTGAAGCCTAGCTTACAAAACTCAAATGTTTGGAATTTTTTTTTTTTTTTAAGAAGTACTTACTTTAACAAAAACCTACTGGTAAATCCACTTTAAGGTCCCAGGTAAGTCAGATCTTGTGATGATACACAGAAGTGGGAAGCACTGGAACACCAAGGGCAAAACTTTCCAGGGGGATCCCCAGCTCAGGATTCTATGCAAAGAAAATAGATCAGTACCTTTAGCCAGATGCCAGGGTAATATGGTAATATTGTGGGGTTATTTTATTGGAATACTGAATAACAAGCTTTGGTGGCTGCTGCTACCTACACAAAGGTGGTATATATGCGGGATAGTGGCTATAGGTTGGTGGGACTGTTTCCAGGTCATCTATTTCCTGGTGGAGCTGGAGCAGAGAAAGGATCTTCTAAATTCTGCTTAGATTGTTCCTGTTACCCCAGTAAAAGCTGTGATTCCTATCACCACACTTATAGTGTGTCCTCCCACACAGGACAATAAAGTTCCTTGAGGAGAAACCTTGAAAATGGGCATGGTTTCTCTTGGCAGAGCACTTCTGCGTATGACAGTTCCTCTACCGAATCTGTCAGTTCGAGATAACTAGTGCTTTTAAAGGTTAATTTGCTCAGACAAAAGCACAGTTTGAAAATAATTAGGTTTCAAGAAGTCACTAGAAACCATCAGAACAGGGACCTCTTTGTGATGAGCATGTGTCCTGTGATATAGCTTGATCAAATGCATTCAAGGTTTCTGAATAAGAGTCTTTTTGCATGGTTTTACCCACAGAAGACAGTCATTTTTAGTCCCTGTTTGACAGAATAAAATGATCCTTTCATAGGACTCTACAAAATCCTCTTCTAAGATCCCAAAAGGTTTCCAAGTCTCTCCATTCAATTCTAACGCTGAGCTGAGAATCCACAAAAGTATGTTAATTATATACAGGTGACCTTGGATTTTCTTCAGTTAGGGCCTTAGAAATTAAATCTAAATACCAATTAAAGGCTCTGATTTACACAAGAAATCATTTACTTGAATCCAACTAACTTTTGTTTTGTTTTGTTTTCCCAAATAAGACAAAATTTAGTCTTTAAAGGGCTTTTTGAAGATGGGTGTGAGAAAAACTAATCTTTATGTATATTTGGTTTTGTTAGTTTGAAATTTTACAAATGTGCAGTCAGGGGAGAAATGAGAATTTATGAAAAGCTAATCTAAAAATAGCATTTTTATCTTTCATTATATGGTGCCAAAGTGTAATATTGAAAACTGCTTAGTTTGACCAGATATATAATTTCTTCTGAAAAGTAGTCTTTATATTATACCAAAATGTAAATATGACAACATAAATTAATCAAATTCAGGGACACAGTTTTCAAGTATGTGGAGTTGTCAGCATAGTTAAGTGAAATGCTGGATGGACAATGATTAAAATATAGTATGCTTGGTTTTTAAAATATTGTTTTTCATTTGATTCTGTAGAATGTATTATGATTTTCCTGTTGTTGGTTTTGTTGTCTCCTTAATCAGATGTCCATCCTGATTGATTTTCTGTATGTTGCTTAGTTGACATAGGGAAGCAATTGAAAAGAAGAACAATTATTCAGAAGTACATTTTGTATGAGTGATGCTAGCTAATATCATCTTACTAGCTTTCCTATTACTCATTTGCCAGCTAATTATCCATATGTCACAGTATTTTGAAAAATATGTTCAAAACATTTTTACTTCATTCTGTCTATTCTGGTTTTCCTCAGGAGATTTGCACTATTTTTAGATGTGGAAATGAAAATGTTAAAAAAAAAAAAAAAAATCTTTTGAAAGCTCATGAAAGAAATTTGTTTAACTATTTGTGAGCATAATATCTGTGGAGACAACAAACAATACTGGTTGTACTGGCCCACAGCTTTAGCAGGTATATGTTAGCATAGCTTTATCGAATTCATAGAAAGAATGCTGCTTTGAGAACATGTTTAAGACATGGAAAAATGCCACAGAGCAGTAAGAAGTGAGGGAAAATATGTGAGAAGCAACAGTGTGAATACCAAATTAAAAGAAGGAGGGATGTGCTCCAGGTACAGAAGCAGACACACCCCTGCAGCCCATGGGAGCATTTTCCTGCATCCTGTGGAAGACATGGCAGTGAAATAGGTATTTCTCTGCAGACCATGGAGAGGAACACATCGGAGCAGATATCCATGTCGCATATCCACTGTTTTATTAAGTTCTTCTGTCTGAGGAAGGAAGTAATGGAAATCATGGAAGAAAATAAGTAACTTTAAGTTCTTCACTAGGTAGCACTGCAATCATCACTAGTTCTGAAAACAACACTGACATTGTAGAATGGGATGCACAGAAATTATTTGTATTTTGATGGAAATGCCTTCATTGAAACAGTATTATTCATGTTAAAAGTCTTCCAAACAACTGATGCTATAAAGCTATTCAAGGTGTCCTATCCAAATGAGTCAATATATTTCCAAGTTAAAGAGTAGGTTTAAAATGCATAAATCTCTTTTGTCCTTCTCTTATATTCATTACAAGCTTTGAAGGAATGATGTCACTATTGCTGAGGATGTGAGTGGCAAGTGTTTATGTTTCTTGTGGCCAAAATCATTACATCCATACTTCAAAAGTTTCTCCACATTGCACTTTCTGGCTTCAATACGGCACCTGTACATGGTAAAGGTAAATAGAGGATATAGACTTTTGCTCAGACCATCTACACTTTCATGCTAAAGCCAAGATAGAAAGAAAAAAAAAAGAAAAAAAAAAAAGATGTTTGGAACATCACAAAAGACTTTTTTTTCCCCAAGTCATTTATTTTTTGGTTTGATCAACACAAAAGTTACATGCAGTTTCAGGCATTTGAAATTCTATAAAACTATATTGTTTTCCTCTACATTGTAATTCAGTCTCCATCTGAACACTTTGGTCATTTCTCAATTCCATTTTAATTAATAAGGCAAAGTGGCTATCAGGATCTGCTGTCAATAACCAGTACTGTTAAAAAGTTTCTGCAACCTGCAAAGGCTAAGAAGGTTGTCAATCTTGGTTCAGGGGAGGGCAAGTTAATAAGCAGAAATGCAAGCTTGCCAGGCTGTCTTACCCAAAATCCTTAATACTTTTTGCATGCTTCTTTTCTTCTACCTTCCTTTCTACCCAAATAAAAAAGCAGCTGTTCAATTAGTCTTTCTTTTTCTCTTTTTTCATCCTGTCCTTCTACAGAACTTCTGGAATACAATAAAGACAAAAGATTCTCATATTCTACATAAAGTACTTGACATTTGGTTATGGTTTTTTATTCAATGTAGGGAATTTCACTATAGGAATACTGTCACATGTTAAATACTACATTCTGTTATGGACAAAAAACTCAAAACCCCTTTTATATGGAAACAAATATATAACATCCAAATCAAAACACAACAATTATCATTACTTATTTTCAAAAAATAGTAATAATTATATTCCAAGCTAATACAGGAAACCATTAATGGTACCTTTGGAAATGTTACACAAGAGGTGTGATTAACACCAACCACTCTCCTCTGGTGTTTTGTGTTCCCACTCATGTCTCTGGGGTTCCCTCTCTCAGCCTGAGGCGGTGGGTGTAGCAGTGAAGGTCAGCATCTTACAGTCCCAAGCAGAAGCAGCAGGGTGTTTGTGCTGGGTATAGCCCCCTCAGCAAAGAGCCCCCTCTCAGTATATGTTTCTCCACACACATCTTCCTCCCACCAGCTGCCTTTTCCTTTTCTTCAGGCAGCAGCAGCCCAATTATTACAAATATATATTAACATAAATATAGAAACAGAATGGTTTGGGGTACGAAACTTTGTGATTCTTTCATGTTCCTTGTGGTAATTGTTAATTTAAAACCATTTGTAGATCCTACTTGGCAAGATTAATCTGTTAGTTACTTCAAAGGGAGTGTATTTCTACATATCCTATACTCCCACCATCATCACTGACAGTAATGTTAGACAAGCCACGTTGTTCCTTATTTTTGTGCATTTCCACCACTTTTTTTTTACTTTTTTTTTATACTGAAATCATGTTTCATTCAACTTCAGGCCACTCTGAAGCACTGATAAGCATTTTTTTGTTTGTTTGGGGTTTTTTTTGGTTGTAGGACTAAATGATCTCCAGAGATTTAGTCCAACCTTCACTATTCTTTTTGCTGCCAGGCTCAGACAAGTTCTTCACATACATCATGTCTCTGGTTTTGTATGCCTGATAATTCTCTGCGATTTCTAAGTCTGGGTTGTGGGGGTTTTTATTTATGTCAGATTTCTGAACTGGGAGGCTATCGGTGTGATCTTAAGGAGAATGCCAGTTAAACTGTCCAAAAAAGTAAATATCATTCTTTTTATGTCATTCCATATCAGGAAAAATCTTTGTTCTTACACTTATCTTTTCATTTTTCCCTTTCCTTTCCACAATTTTTGTGAATCCTTCTTTCCAGTAAGGAGTTGAACAAGATTGCAAGTCATGTTCATTTTAGAGGTGTGAAGAATTCTGCTACAATCTGCCTCTTTTTTCACCCCTGAAGTCTTCAGATGCTAAATGTGTAGTTTTGAGTTAAATTTTGGTTAACGAGAACAACAGCATACAGTTGTTTCTGTGTCACACCAGTGGATTAATAAGCAGGATTTTTGGGGAATGTCTGTGCTGGGAAAGCCAGGGGAATTGCTAGGTCCCAGCTAGTAATTGCATGCCTTGGTACTAGATAACCAATTACTTAGCTATGTGAGAAAGAAGGCGAGAAGATAATTATTTAGGAAGGCTAAGGAAAATGTCTGATTCAGTGAGATGGAATATTTTTCATGTTATAGAACTGAAAGTGAAAGATTAATCTGTGCATAAATATTTATCATGTCGTTTCTCATTATACTAAAACCACCACTGGTGACTTATAGAATTCTAAATCCTACCTTATATCTTCTTGAAAATATTTGTAAAGATTACAGAGAACCACTTGTAACAACAACAATGTATCTTAAGGTGTAATGTCTTCAACCCCTCAATTCTCTAGTGCTTTTCCATCACAAATTTCCATATGCATATGAATTTTCTGTTATGAAGTGTTCTCCCCAATTATTTTTTTACTAAAAATTATCTAATAAAAAGGATAGGTAAAATTTCATCACATATAACTCATAAATTGCAAAAGTAGATGCTCTGAAATATATATCATGCAGCTTTATGTTGGTGCCACAGAATATCTCTTATAAAATGCTTTGAAAATTGTAATTTCTAGATGCATACTGATCAAACTGTGAGGGAAACTCATTTGGATTGTGTCTAGTTTTGATACTGATTTAGTTAGTAATTACAATATGTTAGAGGGCTTTCCTTGTGATTTTATTGTGATGGAAAGGAAGGGTTAAGGAAAATTTACTGCTTTCTGTACACAGAGACAGGAAGTAATTTGCTGCTGTGATTACCCTGGCAGGAGACAAATAAGAAAAAGGATAAACTGGATGCTTTCCAGTTTCGCTGTTCTCAAAATCTGGATGGATGGTTTAAACATGGTGGGATTTTGGATTTTTGATCTCGAGATTTTCCCAACCTTTTCCTCACTTGACCTTCCTAAATATAAGGATGTAAACTCTGTGACCATTCCTTTGCAGCTGTTTTCTATATATATACACCTATTTTAATGTCAAAATGTTTTTCATTTTACAAGCATACAATGATAAATGGCTTAATTTATGCTCCCTGCCAGCATTTAAGCAGGTAACTTGCAAACAGTCAGCTCAAGCAGATGGGAAGGCAGGTAAACATATCAGTTAATCTATGGAAAATGCAATCAGGATAGATGGTAACTAGAGGACTGCTAAGACAAATGTGAAGTGGTGATTTCCCTTACAAATA
Source organism: Falco punctatus (assembly GCF_963210335.1). Lineage (NCBI taxonomy): Eukaryota > Metazoa > Chordata > Aves > Falconiformes > Falconidae > Falco > Falco punctatus. The sequence goes on from NC_137581.1 coordinate 50,426,554, forward strand.
TTAGTCTGCTCTAATTTAATTTGCTGTTAACTTAATTCCCTATGAAGTAGGCTTATAAAATCTACATTACCTAAACAGTTAATTCAGGGTAAGAATTAGCGTGTTTAAACACAGGTAATTTCAGTCAAAATAAAGCTTATTAAAAGCCAATCCCTTTTGTACAGAGAAAATTTCAACTATAGGTGAATAATTTTCCAGAAAGCCACAATATTTTAGTATCTACAAATATGAACAGTCAATATCTGTTTGATTTCAGACCATATTTTCTCAACTTACAGTTTAGAGAGCATAATAATAATAATAATAATAATAATAATAATAATAATTATTATTATTATTATTTCAGCCATTTTCACTCATGTTGAAGACAGTAACACATTTCTCCTGAGCATAACATACCTTGCACTGTCTCTCTTCCCTGGTAACAAAGGTGCAAGATATTTATATTTTACCAGGAAAAAGAAATCCTCCTACTTTTAATTTGTCTGGTTAAAGAACTTGTACTGGATAACTAAGGTCTGAAATGAATCATCTGTTTAATAATAGAAAATAATTGTTATATATTTCTGTATGAAATTATCATAGAAATTTCTTTTAAATCATGCCTGTCATCATCCATTTAAACCCACAAAATATTACAGATGTAAAATTCAGGTTTATCTGAGAGGAATATGGAGGGGATGTATGACACTTCTCATTTAGAAATGCCTATCAGTAGCAGTTGTAGTAAAATCAGTTTAGATATAGTAATATTAAAGTTACATGGGTTCACCAGGTCTTCTGTATATTATTCCCTCTAAATAACCGCCTGTTTTCAAGCAATAGCTGACGTTTCTCATGAGCATTATCACTAGTCTGCACACTGGTGAATTTCCCTTTTGCAAGACTTAAAACATTTCTAAATGCCTCATTATGAATCAGCAAAAGGTCAATTGCAAATGAAACTCTTTGAAAATAATGAGGGAAACGTCAACTATATTTTATCTTCACTCCTTCAAGGCAGGTAAGCATACTGAAAAACATGGAATTTTTTTGTTACACTTAGTTTCTTGCAGATATGACATTTTATCTGAATAAAGAAAATAACATTGTAGAATAGCTCCACTTTCTCTTGGGAATTTGTTAACAATAAGGGTTTTGTTTTGTTTTGATAACAGACTATACAGTATACTTCATGGTAACACACTGTGAAAGATGGTAAAGTGAGATTCAGCTTCAAAATATCTAAATAGTTGAAGTAACAACATAAGATGTTTAATATATTTGAATTCTACAGACTTTAGTTATCTAACCTTAGGCTTTTCAAATAGTTTATCTTCCTCACAGATTTCTGAAGGTTGAGAGGCTTTTTTGAGACATCTCCAGTTAGCTAATAAAAAGCAAAGAATATTTTAGTTTTAGAAATTTTACCTTATTATAAATAACAAAAGGATAAAATTAATGGGAACATGGAGACTAATGTATGTAAAATACTGATTTGATTTATTAGATTTCTAGGGATTATAATTTTAATAAGAAAATTAATACTACTGAAATTAATATCTTTCTTAGGATAAGCATATCTCAAGAGAGTAAGGAAGAACTGTATATTTGAACCTTCTATTAACAAAGAAAAAATATGTGAGCAATATGACATGGGAAGAGCAATTGACTCATGAGATTAGATTATATGGTTTCCGATGAAATTTGCCCACAGCACTTCATAGCTGTGAAATTACATATAAAGAAAAAAAAAATGCTTCCCATTTGCATTCTGTCTACCCATCGGCACACCCAGCCCAACCCTCCACCTGCCCACCCCCAAAAAAAAAAAATAAATCATTTTTAAGAAAAACATTTAACTTTCAGATTTCAGCAGTACTATTTTCACTGTTGATGCAACTTGGTATTGTAGTCTTTCTTCTTTCTATGCAAGAACAAGCAGGAATGTTTTAAATTGTACTAAAGCAGCAAAGATAATTTTGATCTCCTGTATTTCTTTGATTAACCTGAGTTGTTAGACTGTTGTTTTTAATTAATCCCAGGTCAGTAGTGACTGAAATTTATTGTTAATTGAGGGCCTGCAAGGATGAATTTAATTGCCACAGAACACTTCCCAAGGACACAACCCCTAAACAACCCTTACATTTTGTGCTAGTTGCCAGTCTTACTGGCAGTGTCATCAGAGATCATAAATTGAAATGCTGTGAGTAGAATTTAAGTTATTGTGGTTATTTATAAATAAAAACTGTTAGTCAGATTTTTTTTTTTTTTTTTTTTTTGCTATAGAATTATTCTTAGGTCTGCATTTGAGGCTCCATTTCCTCTGTGTGTGGTCCACATGGCCTCCCCTTGTAGCTCCTGGCAGCTAGAAAGTCCCACATTTTAGAATTGTTGTAAGACAAAGATAGAAAGGAATGTCAAAAATGTATATAGATACTTTGAAGAACAGCTGTTGGTAAATGACGTCTTTTCCTCCTTCAAATGTTTGATTAGTAGATACACACAGCCACTTTCAAATCCTTTAAAGCCTCTAAAAAAAAGCTTATGAAGAGTTTATGTGCCAGACCCATCCTTCAGGTTTGATGCCAAAGCATGATCACAAGAAACCGCATCTTGTGTGTGGTTAATCTGGAAAAGTATTGTGCTAAGCCTGTGTGTCAGAGCATCAGCTGGTACTTCCCACTACAGAGTGGCTTTCTCATTCTCGCAGTCTTCTCTAGACTTGGGCAGGGACTAGAAGATCTTGAAGTGAAGAATGATAGAGATGGAAAGCCAGTGCTTGCAGTTTGTAGCTTAGGTATAGAAAGGACCCAGGAGTAGTTTCTTTGTCAGATCTTAGTCATGTACAAACGGCTATCTTCAGGGATCTGGAAATGGCAGGCTTTACCTTTACTTCCCATTTCCATATTGAGCAGTTCAACCCAAACTTCACTCATTTTGTGGAAAGGCAGCATTGGAGACCCCATTCTTTATTGCTTTTTATTCAAGTCAGTTGAAAGAAGCATCTGCTTCTAATACCTTCATCCCTGAGGCCATAGTGACAAAACTTGTGATAATCACAAGAATAAACTTCAACATCACACAAAACCAAAATTCTATAATCCTGTCAGAGAAGCAAAAGCCATGCCTAGATGGTGATTTTAGAAAGTCAACCTCATATAAAATGGGAAACCTAAAAGTCATCCCTGAGTCAGTTTAGTGAAATAAAAGCACAGCTCAGGGCTGCAAGGTATTTAAAAAGGAAATTACAAGATCCTAAATTGGCTAAAGAAGACTAGCTTTTCACTTTACTTCGCTTTTCAAAAAGACTCAGTCTTTTAAGCTTTAAAAATCCAGTTGTAGTATGACAGTAAAATTTCAGGTAAGAGTCTGTCAGACTTCTTCTTCTCTCCAAAAATTACGATAAAATAATATTTAAGGAAATTGTGAGTGCAATTCTTTTTTTTTTTTACTTTTATTCTTTTTCATCCTGTTGTTTGAAGTGTGATTTTGACAAATAGAACTTCTCCAAAGGTCAAGAGATGGCTTTGTGCTTGATTAAATTTAAAAGAACTGTGAGTCTGTACAGTATTTCATGTGAAGTAACTGCAAATTAAAGACCATCAAGGGACAATGTAATGCTCCTTAAACATACTGAAGAAAAAGCTCTGAGTTTTCCTGAGCTAAAGATGAGCATGAAAGTAGTATCTGGAGCATAGATGACAACTAGAGAAGTTATGTGGTTCTGTGAATTATGCATAAGGAAAATAGAAACACAATCACTAGGAAAGGACAAAGAATGTAATACCAAATTTCATAAGCCTGGAGTTTAAGTGATGTGCAGAGAATAGTATGTTTTCTGTTATTTATATTCATGGAAAAAGTAGCTTAAAGTGCTTTCAAAATTATATTGGAACAAAACAAAGTTTTTTGAGAAATTTAATGGATAATAGTTTCAATCATACATTTTCTTCAGTCTTTTCCTTTCTGAAAATTTAACTCACGATCTCTAAGAAAAGTGTTGGTTGCAAATATTTGGGTTTTTTTAAAAAAAAATTAACAGTTATTTGGGAGTAGGAACATAGAGAGTACATACTCTTTAATACGAAAACTATTTGTGTCCTTCGAGCAGATGCACACTGACAATTTGAGTACTGACTGTTAAAAGAAGGAAATATTACCCTGGCTGAGAAGTCTTTATTAAATAGCAGGGATAGATGGATTTGATTTGAGCATATTCCTTTAACAAAAGAATTGAAGGGATCTGTGATGTCTGGAAGTATTGTTGCAGGTACGTACATGCGTATATTATTATATTCAGTGTTATTATTTTAACAATCACAGGTCAAGAAATCCATCTGAAAATTGTTTCAGAACCTCAGCTCTCTGAAAGAGAGATATTATGTAGCTCTACAGCTTGAGTTTATTACTGGCCAGTTTATGCCCATCCGTTCAGGTAAAATTATCTCTGTTTATGCCTTTATTTAGCCAAACCACAAGCCTTTCTTATTTTTTCCAATTCTTGTTTTTCTTACATGAAACAAACTCTAGTAGACTTGATCTTAATAATTTTGCACCTATTACTGCTTAGATCTAAGCTTCTTTAATCCTGATCAATGAAAATTCAGTGGATAATTCCAGAACATTTTCTAGAATAGATGAGCATGCTGTAGCAGCAGGCAAAGTCTGGTTTTGTAATAAACTACAGAGAAAATACCTAATATACTGTTTTCTCTATTTAAGTTCATCAGTGTAAAATATATGTTATATTATATTGCCTTTGGACGCTGATTTCTATATGTTGTGTTCAAATTCTTCATTAATGTTACAAATGTGGTAGTCATTACCAAAGACTGAAACAAACTGTGGGCAAATATGTATTGCTACCTCATAAGTTATGTGTATCTGTGTGGTAACTAACAGCTATTTTTTTCAGGTATGGCTGTCTGGTGGCTTCGGACAAGTATCAGTATTTTACTGGCAGCTGTAACAAGTAAGCTGATAAAATTGAGGTTTAGATTTGGTGGGAGAAAAAGAAGCAAAATATAACTACCTATTCTGTTATTACTTTGTTACTGAGAAGAATCAGTCTTCTGTGTTCTCCGTATTAATGCATCATTGCAAGAAATAAAATTTGGGTTTTTTTTCAGGTAGATACTGCTTAGCTTACATGGATGAAAGAGTAAAAATCTATCCAGAAAGTAGTTGATCAGGCCTGAGGCACTCTCTGGACATATAACTATCTTTTTGACTGCAAGTACTTGAGGGAAATAAAACTCTAAATGATATTATTTCATATCCTTTGATTTGAAGGAAAAATATGAGCTGATGGCTATAGTATTGTTTCTGAGAAGGCATCAGCCATAAGGAGAGAGGACTTCTACAGCTTGCTAGTGTTTATTTTTACAGCAAGAGCTCCATATCCTTCAGGAACTGCTGTATTCTTTCTATTTTCATAATCTCCACAACATTTCTCAAACTGTTATCACAAACTAGCATTATCACAAAAATGATGCAACTCTTCCCAACTGGAGGAAATATACAGCTTTTGTAGTAGTAGCCTGTCAATTCTTTCACTTAATAAGTTGGTAATAAAGAAAACAAAATTGTCTCATACTCCTCCAAGATTCTCGAATGGAGTGCTGTGTAAAATGAAGCCCATGTTGAAACTGGGTTTGCTTTTAATTTTAAAATTTAAAAATAGATAAATCAGTTCTTCATGTGAAAATATTTTTATATGCAGGAGAGTTTTAACTTCAGTCTTGTCTCCAGTAAAACATGAACAAATAGGGAAAAAAGCCAGTTATTTTTCAAGGCCTTACATCTGTGTTATTTTACTTATGTTCCAAGTTCATCATCCTCATTGTCCATCTGTTATCCTGATGGCAGACATATATCATCATAATTATATTGATAAAAATGAATTGTTTGAAATATAACAATTCTACATAAATACACACAACTCCTGTGCTAACAAAATTTGCCTAAATCCATCTAACTACAGATTAGATCTACATCATTCCACATTTCTAAATATAAAGAAAAAGATGCAAACAGCAAGTGCTTGCTAGAATTTTTTAGAAATTCCTTGCTAGAATTTTCTCTCCACTAACTGTTGAGGAAATCTATGAAGCTAACTTAGGTCCCAAGTTTTAGTTGTCCATATTTAGATAACATCAGTGTGGAAGCTGATGTAAGGGGAGGTTTTGTTGTTGTTTAATGCAATTTTTGCCCATTTGTATTTCAAGCACCATTAAAAGGCTTTATTAAACCTAACAATAGTCACACTAAGTGTAAATAACTGTACTTTTATAGTAAGAAGAACCTAATATGGTCTCAGCTTTGCTTATCTTTCTGACAGTTTTTGAAAATACATTTAAAACAAGGTTTCCAGTGATGTCTGTTTTACATTGTAAAGTGCTGAATCAACAGTAAAATAAAGAAATATAATTTGGAGTATTCAAGATAATTCATCCATTGACCATAAAAAGAACATTCTGAGGATGAGTACATTTTTAGTAGTGTTAGAAAACACTATAAAGGGCAGGTAAACATATTTAACTTAATTACAAATTTACCTTGTAACTAATAAAGACAAATAACATATAATTTTCTTCTGAAGTAGATATTATTTTTCCTTATGTTTAAATCTCTATAGCCTGATACATTATAATATTACTAGATTTTTTGAACTGACCAATCTTTTAACTACTGGTAGATTAGCACATAAGTGGATCCAGTCCTCTTGCTTCCTCCTTGCTACATATGTATCTTAGATTTTGTCAAAACACCTTTCTCATCCTCCTTTTTTAATTCTGTTCTATCACTCCTTCATTGCTTCAGAAACCATGCATTTTTTTTCCCCTATATGACTATTACTTTAATCACAACTTTTTGCAATGAAATTCACATTTTTCAAGTCATATGAAGGATACAACTGACTGGCTTCTAAAGATGTTGTTATTATCACAACAGAATAAATGTCAGTTCTCTCCTTGCAACTATATATATGCATCAGATGTTAAAAAAGTTTTAAAAAGAAAATTATTTCTGTCTCCTTAACACCCCCCAAACATTTTGCTTTGGAAGACACAAACTCCCATTGATATGAAAGAGAATCTGAATGGTTCAAAAATTTCAAAATGGTCTGGGGGTAGGCATTCTATTAATATTTAAATTATGAAAGGTCTGAAATGCTTTTTTTTTTTTTTTTAATATATATATATATAAAGTCTGCAGTGCCAAAACAAAAGGAGCACTACCCAAGACTAAAACAAGAATAGAATGTGAGTTATATGTGTAGAAATATATCACAGCTATTATTTAGTGGATATGGCATTTGAGGAAGAAATAGAAATTCCCTCCTTAAAAGTGAGTACAGAGAAAGGCTGAAAACCATAGGCTATTACCTCGCAAATACCAGAGGCATGACTGTCTCTACAAATTTTATATTAGGGTTTCTATGGTCATAGTTTCAAATCCCTTTTTATCTCATTTGTGCAGTGATCAGAATTAAAACAAAATTTGTTTATAACTAAACAAACCTGCATCAAATTAAACAGTTTCTTAGAGGAAGTTTATTCTCATAATTGATAACAATCTGCCAGACTCCAAATGTTGGCTAATAACATACATCAAAAAGAGCAATTTTCTCATGCTTACAACAAATCACCGTGACACACCACCTTGGATTTCCAGTCTAGCTTGTTTTATAGACATGAACTGTGCAATTGTATCCCATGTCAAGTGAAGTGACGTCTTACTAATGTTACCGACTTGAGATGGACAGTTAAGTTCCCTATGGCAGCAATAATCTAGTCCAGCAGGGAAAAAAAACCCACAACCGAACCAAAAAAACCTAACCCCCCCAAAACCCCACCAAACCAAACCCCAATACAAAACAAAAAAGAAAAATAGAAAAGAAAAAAAAAAAAAGATAAAAAAGGAAAGAAAAGAAATAGTTTCCTACCAGGTTACTCATTCAGATCATCTAATAATGGGTCAGATGAGTGCCAGAAAACAAGGGGATGAGGTAGAACTTTGAATTATTTGAAATATTTTGGAATCATGGAAGGATGAAGTTGGATCTTCATGTTTATTTAGCAAGAACCAGTAGTTTTCTTCAGAATTCCCTCCCCCCACCCCGGACAGAAGCCTTAGTAAGAGCATCAGTTTTACAAATTATTGAGAATGTATAGCCTCGTGAAACTATAAATTACCTAGAGCTGAATATCCAGTTAAAAACAGAAATAACACAGTATTCAAAATAGATGACCAGTTTATTTTCAGATGCTCTTTGTTTCATGGGATTAACACTTTTGAAGGCAGATTCTTCCCCCTTCCAACACTTGCTTTTCGGTGCTTTTGTTTAAGTATTTATTTAAGTATTTAGGAACAGAAACAGGTGTAAAATTTCAGCATAGTTAAGTTTGGTTTAATACTCAAGAACATAAGGTGAAAGATACACAAGACAATCCACAAGCCCGGTCAGAAATGTTCCATAGAAACATCAACAAGCTGAGGGAAATATTATGTTTGCCTCTAATTTATCTTAATCTCTTATTTTTTCCTTATTCTGCTCTCTATAGCTTTCTGTAAGGAAGCATCTTTGTCAAGTAAATATTGTATTATTTTTTACCTAAGATGCCTCCCAAAATTTCCCTCCCTCTTTCTTTATCATGGTGCTTATGCATCAGTGATTAACAAGAATCCACGAAGAAAAAATTAGGAATTTATTGACAATACATGGCCAAACTGAGAAAATATTTTGCTCTGTAGTTTTAGGGTGTTTCATATTTTCATTTAACTATTCACAATAAAAATGAAACTGAAAGAAAGCACAAAGTGGACAGAAGTTTTATTGAGATAGAAAGAAAAATTTTAGCTGTAGACTAAATTATATGGTTGAACATCAATATGGGAATCCCAAACTGTTGTTGATGTAATAATCAGTTTACATTTCTAAGTGGGAAAACATATAGAGTATTTGTAGTCTTATATTTGTTAGATTTTATCTCTATCTCATTTAGAAGACAATAAAGGAAAAAGTTTCAAAATCAGGAAAGTTTTCATGCTGTTTTTGAAGGAAATGTGAGGTACTCAACACTTAACACACAGGGTTCTTCACTCAGAAAAAAATGTTGCCTGCAGCGCTACAGATGCTTTTAGAACAAACTCTCAATGGCAGGCAAGAATAGCAACATTTGCCAAAGGTCCCAGCTGCTTTCTCAATTCCAGTAAATTGTATGTTTTTCTTCTAGGTCTACACATTTGTTATTATGAAAGTATTATTCTGCTATTAAAAATGCAAAGCAACCCTATCCTGGTGGTGCTATCCTATCCCCAGCAGGTGAGGCTCATACCATCCGTGTAAAACTCCATGGGCAGAAGCCCATCCAGTGCGCAACTGCAAATACCTACGGCAGAGGTTAATGTAGTTTCAGACCAGGTTTAAGAATGTTTTGGAATAATGGGGAGAGAAAGCAAGAAACTGAAAAAATCTGAGTTTCAAAGCTAAGTGTTAAAAACTTGGTTTAGTTGACAGTTTAATGATTTACATAGCTTACTGCTGAGGGAGTAATAAGATCATAATGTAAATTATTTGTTAAGCTCATTTTAAATGATTGGGAAGACTGTGAGAATAGCTTGTTAGAATTCTGGTTTATTGTAAATAAATACACATGTAAGTGTATTATAGAGGTATGTATATGTGTACAGTGTTGTGTATTTATATAATTTTAAGCCACATGAAATAAAAAATGGTTCTACTTCTAATGGAATTGGATATGCAAATTAGAATACAAATCTGTGCTAGCTTTTTCTTTCGTAGACATTTTATTAGTTATTAATGTGTTTTGTAGGATATACTCTTAGCAAATAATTTTGTCTTAAAATAGTTTCCTGTTAAAAGAACTCCCCAATACAGTGGATAACTGGAGATAAACTAGACTGCAATAAAGCATATCTTATTAATATACATTGCTTAATATTAGTATTAACAATATAACTTAAAAACATTTCATAGATTGATTACAGACAGTATGTCAGCATGAAGGTGAACAAGAAAAGGGTGAATGTAAGTCTATATTGAGATTCTGAAGGAAACTGGAGGTTTTAAGGTAATGATATGGAGAAATAGTGTGAAATGGGGACGCTTAACACCGACTGTGATTGTATATGTCTACTTAGAAATATGGGTATGGTGACTAGTCATGGGTGCGGTGTCTGGTCACATAGGCACACAGCTCTGAGGAGACAACTACAGTTTTTGAGGAGACGCCTGCCCTTCTTCCTCTAACAAAGGGGAGACGGGGAGACGCCTGCCCTTCTTTCTCTAACAAAGGGGCTATTTAAAAGAGAATGAGAGAAGATGAGAGACATTCAAATGCTATCTAGAGGGATGGAGTGCTAAGTCTCCTTGCTGGAGAAGATTGGACGGTCACAAGGACATGAATCACCTTTCCTTGCTGAAGAAGATCAGATGGTCACAAGAACATGAATCACCTACAAACCTGCAGGACCACCACATTCCAGGAAACGGACTGATAAGCTAATTAACATACGAAGCGGGGTTTAGGTAACGAATATGTATAGGCGTTAATTGAATATTCATTTGTTTCATTGTATAAATGTGGGATGGTTCGTCACTTCGGGCATGCACGCTTGTGGAGGAGCGATCCCCCGTGCATCTGCGCGCAATAAACATACCTACTTTATAACTTTCGAGTTAGAGTCTAATTCCGCACGTCAGTAAAATACACAGTAAATAAATTGTTATGACTAAATATGCTTGGTATAATATTCTCTTTTGTGAGGCAGAACAGTGAATATGTACTACCAAAATTATTTCTTTATTCATTTCTCATTTGTCATGAAATGTATGTCCATGATACACACAGGCTTCCTTGGAATGTCCAGAATAATTACAGAATGACACAGTATTTTTGTGAGGTGCAGAAATGACTAATTTGAGAACACATGCATTTAAGGGAGGCATTTTATAGGATACCTTTAAGACTGCGTTTCAGAAGAATTGCATATATCATTATATTTACCACTATTTTAAAATCATAGATTAAGAATTTGCATTCTTCATATGGAAACTGATGGACATTATCCAAGAACTTGGGAGATTCAGAAATGCTCCAAAAATATATTTGCATGTTATAATAGTCAGAGAATAAAATATAGTTTAGAAATTATTACCTGTGATTTCAACTTCAAATATCAACAAAGAGAATTTACATTCCTAGTCAAATCCATGCGATATTTTTAATTTAGTTCTTTTAATTTGGTTACATTAGCTTTTTTTTTTTTTAAAAAAAGATGTTTAGAGAAGACTGGGTTTTCACTGAGTATATTACCAACTTTTTTTTTAAAAAAAAAGCAGCGTTCTAATTTCAACTAAATTTGAAATCTCTGCTAAGGAATTTCCTGCATCTGGCTTTTGAGTTTCATCTTTTTTTACCTAGCTGCCAGCCTAGCCAAGGCATCTGCAAGTGCAACGGAGGGACACTTGCCTTGTCTTAGCCAGGTGCTCAGAGCAAGGACTTTGTAAGGGGAATTGTTAGGCTAGACCTACTCAGGCTGAGGTATACTTCAGTCTAGGTTTCTGACTTTTTGAATTAACTCCCATGATAACTACCATGCTGGTTATGCAAACAAAAACACTTACGCAAAAGTGGACCTATTTGCTTTTTCTGTGCTATAAACTAAACCTGATGTTACCTGAGTGATTTGAGCTTGCTTAGCTGACTGGACCCTTCTGAAAGCTCCAAAAGACTATAGATGCCCCTGCACTGGTTCTTGACACTTTTCCAAATAACAGCAGCTACATAGGTGGCGTACAGAGAGCCCAACACCAGAGATCCCAACAGATTTTTAAATAATATAGGAATTTGATGGAAATTAATAAGGAGGTCACAGTCTCTGGAACATGAGCATTAGAGTCCGCATAATTTTTTTGTGGAATGTTTAAAGTCAGAATCTAGTCTTCTCTGACTATTTTCATTTTATAAAATAATAATTTAAAAAAACACCAATTTTTTTTAATTTGAATATTGATGACAATAAAAGCAACAAACAAGAAGTTCCCATCTTACAAAAACTGTGGGTTGCTCAGATACATTCTGAAGAGTAGTAGCCATAGATAAGACTTGCTTAAAAGTATTAAAATGTCTTTCATAATCCTAACAGTAATGCAAGCATACATTATTTAAAATATACAAATAAAACGACAAAGGATTTGATTATTAGTGTCTGAATTTTTTATATGATCACAATTTGTCATTACCTTGCTTCAAGGGTGCTGAGAGCTATGAAATAATATATCCATTCATAAATGAATTCCAGTAGTTTAACTCAGCACACAGGCAAGTTATAGATTTAGTAAAGAAATTTCTAATAGTCGATAAAAAGCTAATGTAACCAATTTAATAATATGATTTTATGTGAAAATGAAAAGATGCAATTACAGACACAATCAAAATACACTGTTGAAGATGTTGTTAAGCTGTACATTTTTAGCTGGTATACACAGAAGTAGTTTGTACATGGTCAGTTTTCACAGACGAGTTTTCAGTAGCTGCAAATATGTGGTTCTCAAAACAAAAAAGAATTTACAAATTGGGCAGTTGTTTTTAATACACTTGATGAAGCAATGTACTGCACACTGTATCAGTCATTAGGGGGAAACACAAGAAGTTTAAAATATTCCTTAATCATCAGTAATCACATGTTTATGAATGTGACTGCATTTCAGTGACTGCGTTTCCAGGCATGATATATTTATTTAGTTTAACAAAGAGCTTTGGGGGGGGGGGGGAAAGAAAGTAAGAAAACGATCTATTGAAAATCACATTGGGAATAAAATATTAAACAAAAACTCAAAGGAAAAACATTTGTTAGTGGACTGGCTGACAACAGAGGAGTTTAAATAAATGCTGCTACTTTGATCAGAAATTATATTCTTCAGTAAAATTCAGTTTTATAGAAAAAAATTAGTTTTTTCTTTGGGCTAAATGCATTCTTCGTTTTCCTTTCCATTGTCTGCAAAGGAGAATGAACATGAACTTGAAAGTGACTATCACATCCCTTGTATGCTTTGATCATGGAAAATGTATTGTCTGGTAAAAAGACCTGATGTTGAAAGTCTGATCCCAGACTTTCTACAGTAAGATGAGCTGTATTCTCCTCTGTAAAGTGAACAACAGAGGGAGTTTTGTCTAAAACCACATAAGCATAAAAATGGCAGATGTCTTTACTTTCAGCAGCTTCAAGTGATCGGCCTGAAAAAGCATTCATCAGCAAACACACAATAGCAACTTCTAGATGTCAAAAAGAGATGGTAAGAATGATCAATGCTCCCCGCTTTTCAGCAAGAACTGGCACTATCTCCTCCTCTGGCTATGCAGCCTGGCCTGTCTCTCAGTGTAGTGATACTTATCTCACTGCTTTCAATAACAGGAAAATAAACCTTTTGGTTATAACAGTTATGTTAGAACCACTGACCAAGTGATATTAAATAAATAAAATATATAAAGTAATAATTAGGGAGGTAACATCATGAAACTATTAACACCCTGCCCTTTGTTACTCATGTTCTATTTATGGAATTGAACAAAATAAAATAGTTTTTAAAACTGGACAAAGTATATCCCTGTTATTTTTCTCCATTAGAGTAAACACAATTTGCTGGAAAATTGAACTGGTCAAAATGGATATATATTTTTGAGTGTAGTTTAAGAATTTTAACATCTTGTTTTAAAAAGAAAAACAAATGGTTAAGATTTTGGCTACCACGGATCATAAGCAATTACTGAAAAACTTTGTCTTTGGATATGTTGAATTTTGCTTTCAGTTCCTTCCACCAGCCACTGCAATTTAGGTGCTGCACTTTCTTTTTTTTTTTTTCCAAATACCAGTTTCAAATGAAGCAGCATCTATTCTTCACAGTTTTACACTTTAATGTTCCCAAACTGACTTAAGGCACATCTCAGAGTAAATTCTAGTAGCATTAGCTAATGCATAATAAAATGTGTTAAACTAGTTGTTTAATGAGTATCCATGTTCGGAGTACTGGAAATAAGGGACTGTATCGGACAGAGACAGGTTTCTCTCTAAAGCACAGCAGTGATGATTAAAAGTCATCTGTTCTGCTGCTGTGTAAGTCTGGTATGGTCATTAAGCTTAGCAATGTATGACTTTTAAATGGGATTGGATGATGCATATAAGTGAGCAAAATCCCAGTATCACAACAAAGTGCTTGGCTCAAAATAGAAGTGCCGGGTACAATAGAAAGACTTCTTTCAGTTTATTTATCTGCCTTTAAGTTAGAACATAGTTTACTTTAGTTTACTTTTACATTATATGTGCTTCTTCAAAATGCTTAAAATAGTGAAAATTATTATATATAATAGCTCTTAAAATTAAAATAATTACCTGACTCTAGCCAATTCACAGGAATAACTTCTTTGTGCTTCTCCTTCTGCTATTGTGATTTCAAAATCATATTTCTTAATAAGTCCTCAAATGTCCTTTAGGCAAAGGCAGAAATGTCATTAGTTATTTTTTATTAAAATATTTGGTCTGAATGACAGAGAAGTTATGTAGCTTCTTGAAGTTACTGTAATGAAAAGGTCTAAAATTTGGATCTAGAAGTTATAGGACTGTAAAGTAATATAATAATTTAGGCTAGAAGGAACCTCTGGAGGTCATGTGATGTAATCCTGTGTTCAAAGCATGGCTAACTTACTTCAGGCCCAGTCATAACACCGTGTTCATGTAACAAAACAGAAAATGGAACTCATCCATCCAATATCAATGTCTACAGATGTTAGTCATACTTAGCTCCTTCTATCAATCAGTGATAGACAAATATTTCAAGAATGCTAGGTTTTTTATTATGCTAGAATTTCCTTCATGTAGTCCAAAGTAAGCTGGGGGAACGAAGATATAAAAATGTCTAGTGTTCTCCATCAAATATCAAATGATCCCAGGTAAACAGATCAGATGCAAGTGTCTATAGTGCAGATATCAGAAGTTCAGTGGAGTGGATCTCTTTGAATGAGGGAGGTCTCCCTCAAGCTCATTACCACTAAGGGACTGTTGAAAAGCAAGTCATATTGCACTTATAGCACATGGGTGGCTTCTGTGGGAAAGCTGCAGAGGTTTAAGCAGTGTTATTTCAAGATAAAATACAACTATTCTTAGTTTGGCATCTTGATGCAGTGTAGTACTTTCATTTTTCTTAATCTGTAACTGTGTTGCCCTCAATAGTTTATATTCAAAAAGGCAGGTTAATTATGTGGTTGTTTCATTGAATGTGGTGGTCCTTTGGAGACCCCTTTTCATTGTTGCCATGATAATGCACCAGCTCTTTCTGAGTGCTTGAATCAGATTCTTAAAGCTACGGGTATAACCAAGGTACAACATCCTGCTCTGCCACTGCTTCTCTGTTTCATATTAGTCAGACTGGGCAGGGGATTCGTTGTTTTTGATTGCAGTGCCTTAACCTCCTGCTTGAGAGCTGAGGCCATTCCTCCAGAATGTCCTTTCCGAAGTCTTTTGTACACTTTTACACACACTCCACACACCCCACCCCACCCCTGACTCTGGCTGCTATCAGCATTAACTAACATTTTCTTCCCTGTGTGCCACTTTACCTCCAGATGGAGCCTGTTTTCTGCTCAGCTTCAGGTTCACTGTCGGGCTTGATTTCTGCTCAGTGTTCTGTTCCTGGCTCATTACGTCTCCTTCCTCCATCATAATCTCATGAAACTTCTCAGAATCTGTTTTACTCTTTAGCATCTACAGAAAGGGGATGAATCAAACCAGGTGTTTCAGATGTCAGTAAGAAACATTCAAAGAAATTATCAGTTTACTATTGTACTAAATTCATGTTACAGCATACCTTTATATAGACAAGGACACACTTCCAAAATATTACAAGGAACAGAGGGAAATAATTCACAGACAAGATGATGGATCCCTATGAATCACAAGCTGCTGTATCAGGGAGATGGATTGCTTATACAACTAGCTTGTTGAGTGACCTGGAAATGCAGACTTTTCCAGTTCCTCACAGGAACTGTGATTAAGTATTCAGATGAGCTTTTTGTCTCACGCAACTTCAGAAAGGGAAGTGCAATAGTCATCATGCCACATTATGTGCAATTAAAATAAATATGTAAACAAATTTTCCATGTAAGAATCTCAAACAGTCTACACACAAAGTTTGTCTGTGTGAAAATTAAACAAGAGCAAGAAATTAAAACCATTAGCAAGCCAAATTCAACATTTCACTAAATACACAATTAATGCATATGCTATGTGATTCATAAATAACATTATTATTATTCCTTCCAATACCCACACTGATCTTATTCTTCTGAATGTATGGTCTCCATTATGTAAATTACATACAGCTGCAGGTAAGTGCTTTGAAAGAATATAATTCACTAGATGCATATTCAGTATATTGGTGCTCTCGTCTCCCCTCACCTTCTGTTCTTGCTCTTACTAGGTGAATCCATTAAAATCCTAAGTGAGTTAGAAAGAACGTTCGCTGAAAAGGAGATCTGAGAAGAATTTTAAAATACAAAAATAATGTAGTCCTTGTCAATTTCAAAACTGTAACTAAACACATAAGGAAAACTATTCAACACACATCCTTTAGTCAGAATGACTTTTGCTACCAATACTTTTAAGTCAGATCCAACATCTAACAATGCACAGCAAGAATTCACTGCTTCTGAGAGGACACAGTACAAGATGTGTAGAGTGATGCCTAAGGTAGCCTCCAGGCCAGAATGATAACACTCCCACATGACTTAGATGTTGGCACGCTTGAAGGTGGCTGTAGGGACACTTGTGTTCCAGATTCCTGGGATGATATGTCCTGTGCCTGTAGCAACCTCCAAGGTTGCCTCAAGTTGAAAACCTTTGATATTTCCTAGAAATATTCTATTGTTGCTTGCTGCAAGAGTGGGTAGGATTTCTAGTCAGACAGAGCTCAGGTTTCATATAAGCAGTTTACAAAATACCTTACCTATTAATAATTCCAACACCTGAGAGGGGCAGGGTTTTCTGAATGCTTCTAGAATGTTTTAGCAATTACAGAAGGGATGCAATTCAAGAAATTTCTCTGTATCCACTGAACTGGTACAAGGGGACACCCCTTCTTCATGCCCTTTACCTCAAATAGCCATGTTAAATTAGTTGTACTATGCTAGCAATCAGAGGGGGATAATTTTCTACCTCCTTTTCACTATTCTAAAGTCCTGTGCAAGATCAAAAGCATTAAGGAATCAAGCACAGCAGGAGTAGAGGCAGTGCAGACATAGCTTTTTATGCCTTCAGCCACATTAGCTATCTGGGAATCTAGAATCTGCTTTTATTTGGATGTGAAAAAGGAGTCAATGGGTAATCAACTGCATTAATATCAGACTGGAATAATCTCTTAGAGAGAGAATTAGCTAATGCTTGTTTCAAAACTTCCATTCTAATTGTTAGCCTCAGTGCCTGGGCTCCCAGAAGAATACTTTACAAGAAACCCTGCCATAAACTAACTGTGCCTATCAATAAAATGTATACCATTCCTACTTCTACAGATGGAATATTTCACCCCCGGTGAGGCTAAAGCACTTCTCTAAATATGTTACTGAAAACAAAAACTTAGCAGCATAGCTACATCACTGTCAGGACTTCATTTAGTATCAGTAACCATTTTATGCCCCAGACTATGAACAGAAGATTGAAGAAACATTATATAGTATGCCAAATGTGCTAACTAGAACTAGGTATTTAAAACCTTCAGAAAAGTGTCTTGCATAAGGAATAGTATTTGTATTTTCAAACAGAAGGAGACAGCAATGAGATTTATTCCCATCTGAATCTCATTTAGTTGAATTGGTCACATTAAAAGCCCAGTGAGATAAAAGAGGGGGTTATAGTTAAGAGATCACAGAGTGGAAATAAATTGCTAACAAAGCTAATGCAAATTTTACTTTGTGAACAACTATGCAATTTTCTTTTGCTGCAAGGCCATGAGCAATGAATGATGTGACCATTGACATTGGATACTTGTTCTGACCTCAGCTGGAAGAGCATTCTCCATTTTGAAAGGCTTGATGTCACATGTAACAGCACTATTTATTATTTCTGAGAATGACAGAAAAACTCAGGTGCACATTAAGAGGCTGGAAAAGGTCACAAACTTCCTATATGTTAACAGATTTGTGGCTCTTTCAGCCAAAGAAATCAAATTATGCAGACATGCCTAATAAAAAGCTAATTTGTCTGGACTCTAGATAGAATATCAGAACACATTAGCTGACACACTGTTTGTATTTTACTATATATTTTGTCCTATGGTATCTTTACTTTTATTCATTAAATACAGATATGTACTATTATTTTCTGTACTTTCTATGCAAGCTATTTTTCCTTTTAATTTTTTTTTCAAGTAAGCCTTTAAAAGTATGCAAACTTACGTGGATTTGATCTAGCTTAAAGTTCTGTAATGGTGGATTTCTACATCCTGAAAATAAATGCTTTGACATGTAAAAGTGAGAAAACGTACCTGATCTACAAGTTTATTTGGAAATACATGTGAAATCATTACATAAATAATGTTTGCAATATGAAGTAATGACATAATACCTTGAAATACAGATAGTGGACCAACAACCTGAAAATAATATTCTAGTTGAAGCTGTGGTGATCCAGGAACCTGTGGTGGTCCTCATAGCATTTTCTTCTCTCTCAAATATACAAGAATACATGCAACTAAATATTTAGTACTTATATATTAGTATCATGTAAGACGAATAGATAATTTTGGCAAGTGGCATCGTCTTGGCTTGACCAATCTATTGGCTTTCTGTGATGGAGTAACTACATCAGTGGACAAGGGAAGAGCTATGGATGCCATCTATCTGGATGTCTGTATGGCCTTTGACACAGTCCCCCACAACATCCTTCTCCCTAAAATGGAGACATATGGATTTGATGGATAGGCTATTTGGTGAATAAGAAATTGGCTGGATAGTTGCATCCAAAAGAGTAGTGGTCAATGTCTCAATGCCCAGATCGAGATCAGTGATGAGTAGTGACCCCCAAGGGACCATCAGGGGACTAGTATTGTTTAATATATTAATCAGTGACATACATGGTGGGATTGAATGTACTCTCAGCAAGTCTGCAGACACCACCAAGCTGGGTGGTGGGATTGACACACCTGAGGGATGGGATGTCATCCAGAGGGACCTGGACAAGCTTGAGAAGTGGGCCCACGTGAACCTCATGAGGTTCAACAAGGGCAAGTGCAAGGTCCTACACCCAGGTCAATGCAACCCCCACTATCAATAGAGTCTAGGGAATGAAGGGATTGAGAACAATGTTGCAGAGAAGGACTTGGGGTAAAAGCTGGACATGAGTTGGCAATGTGCACTTGCAGCCCAGAAGGCCAACTGTATCCTGGACTGCATCAAATGATGTGTGTCCAGCAGGTTGAGGGAGGTGATTCTGCACCTCTACTCTGCTCAAGTGAGACCCCACCTGGAGTGCTGCGTCCAGCTTTGGAGTCTTCAGGACAGGGAAGACACGGACCTGCTGGAGAAGGTCTAAAGGAGGGGCACAAAAATGATCAGAAGGCTGGAACACCTCTCCTATAAGGAAAAACTGAGAGCTGGGGTTCAGCCTAGAGAAAAGAAGGCTCGAGGGAGACCTTATTGCAGCCTCTCAGTAATTAAAGTGCAGGTATAAGAAAGAGGGAGAAAGACTTTTTAGTAGGGCCTATAGTGACAGGGCAAGGGTTAATGGTTTTAAACTAAAAGAGGGTAGATTCAGACTAGATATGAGGAAGAAGTTTTTATGATGAGGGTGGTGAAAAAACGGAACAGTTTGCCCAAAAGGGTAAGGGAGGTGGTAGATGCCCCATCCCTGGAAACATCAGGCTGGACAGGGCTCTGTGCAGTGTGAGCTAGTTGAAGATGTCCCTGCTCATTGCAGGAGTATTGGACTAGATGACCGTTAAAGGTCCCTTCCAACCCAAACCATTCTATGGTCTATGATTCTAAGGTATTAATTAGCATAAATTCATACATTTTTAAACCCATGAAATATTTTCTGCTGCTTGACTTGGAGGATTACTCCAAGACAGGAGAAAGTGAGCTGAATCGGTATCTCATTTCCTAAGAGAAAGAAAAAAAAAACCATTTTGCTCTACCCATTTTTCTTCTTAAGGGAAAGAAAAAAACCCATCTTGTTCTACCCATTTTTCTTTGTCCGTCAGAAAAAAAAATATTTTTTACTTACTTGTTTACTCCTTTTCTCCTTTTCATTTTTAGTATGTAGGATGTAACACCTCACAGTAACTCTACACCTCTGTCTTCATGCTAGGATGTCTGAGGATAACTCCTTTTCCAGAACCTGCTGCCTCCACCAATCCTACTCTCATCTGGATCATAAATTGTCCCTACTTAACTAATGAGTTGGGTGAGAGAATGGGATGAGATTTCTTGTAACAATTTAGGATACTTTTTTAGATTTTTTGTGGTTTTGTAAGGAAACAGAGTAGTAAGAGAGATCGTATTTGCTAAATGTTTGGTCTAGTCACTCTGCTGGAGAGAGGTAGCTATTCGTAGGATGTTCTTGGAAGAATCTTCTTGCTAAAAGAATGTGTTATCTATGGGCATAGAATAGAGATTGCTACAGCTTTAAGGCTGTTGTGGAAGAGTTGGTTGCTCAGTTGACATAGGTATCTTGCCATTTTATGATGGCTTAGGCGGCCTCAGACTTTCCCATTTCTGGACAGCTTCATATGTCCCATCTGAAGTTTTGCCCAAATAGTACCAGAATTATATGCTAAACATTGAACTTCTTTCTTTTCCCTTCCAAGCAGTTTGAAACACACAAACATCCTAATTTTAACTTCTAATTAAAAAACAGGACATTTGAGTGCAGACATATCTACAGCATGGCTAAAGCAAGGTCTGGGTGACCACACCTGAGTTTAAACAGGGTGCTGAGGCTGCTAGCAATGCTCATTGAGGCAGCTAATGCCTATTGGTACACTCACAGCCCTGAAAAGTATACTGTTTAAATAGAAAAGTATATATGCAGATAAAATTCTTCTAGAAATGAAAGCCACACTCATTCAACTTGCTACTGATTCACTACTGCATGAGAATAATTGTAAAGTATGTTGGAGGCTAGAACTGCTACAAGATACTTTATTTCTGAGTTTATTAATAATGTTCCTATACCTGAAAATAAGGAAAATGTTGTCATGAAATATTTTTGTTTCATATTTACCAGTGCAAATTTTGCTTAGTTTTTACTGACATCCCAAGAAAGAGGTATACTAAGTGGCCGTGCATTAGGTAAAGATGGTCTCAAAAGAATTCATTGCATTTGTGTAGATATGTGCATACTACCTTTTAGCTATTAGCCATTCCAGGAATTGTTTTCTCACACAAACATGTTAAAGTAATTAACATGTCTGAGTACTGCATACCATAAAATACCAAATATACCAGAATTCCTATATAACAAAGACTAGATGTTGCATGTTCTGACATTCTAGACAGGCTTTTAGAAGAAAAATAAAACCTTTATATTATTCAAGGCACAGGGTTTATACAAGTTAATCATGAAATCACCACCATCTGTTGTGCATAATGTTTCACTTTTATTGTCCAAAAGGGGAAAGGAAAAAGGAAAGCAATAATAATTTGGATACTGTAAATGTTGAATCCTTACTTCCAGAAGTTTTGTAATTAGGAAAAAAAAATCACTTCAGCCTTTAACTTGACATTGCTTTTGTTCTGCGAAATTAGAAACAAACAAGCTGTGTCAGGAATGCATGTACTAATGAATGCCAGAGTCTGAAGTTATTCCATGCACAATAACAAATTGTAAGACATTTTATATACACCTTTTGTGTGTGTGTGTGTTAAGATTAGTTGTCCTTGATGTTTAATAGTATTCCCTGTACCAGCAGCCAAGTACAATTTACAAGATTCCTGATTTCTGAAGTTCTGTCTGTTCTTTAGAGGTCAGGAATATTGCAATTTTCACTGCTCATCAAAGAAAAAACAGAACACTGTTGAAAAGAACAGCAGGGGAGAGAGACAGGAAGCAAAGATCAAAATGTAGCAGCAGGGAAGCTCGTGAAAACATCACAAAGAACTGGGTGACTAAAAGTACTAGAGAACAGGATAAGAAAGTGTAGCTCAGACTATTCATTTAAAGTGAGCAGCCAGTCAAATGTCTGCATGTTTGTCCAGAGCATTTGTACATACTTCCCTGTTCACAGTTTCAGAGTCTTTTTTTTAGTGTCCCCAGATGTGAAAGAATGCTTTTTACAATTTGAGGAAATTTAGTATAAACATTTTTTCTTTCTTTCTTTCATGTCTGAATGCATTTTTTGGTTACTAAAAACCAAATATATTGTGATTGTCTTGTTAATGTTTGCTAACGCACTTTTAGTACATACTTGTAACACTCATAAGACAGTCAAAGGCAATATAGAATTATAAAACCTTACACATAAGTTGCAACATTGGCACAGAGAACAAGAGAAATAATGATATGCACAAGTATACAAAGTATGCAACAGTCATATATGAGAATATCTCATTAATGATTATTCTTGATTTTGCCATTATGAGTATTGTTCATTCATCTGATAGTTGGAATTAATGCAATTTTTTTCATGCTTTTTATCATGGTTGACCTTTCGGACAGGGCCAAATCAGAGATGTCTTTGAACAGACAAAAAAGGATTTAAAAGGAGCTCCAATTTATGTTCAACTTTTAAAATAATACTACTGTGGATTTTATTTTTATTCTGCTCTACAGTGTGTTTATAAGTGAAACAAGCAAACTTACTTGTCTGAAACAAAATTAACTTTTGATGGCATTTTAAATATATATGAAAGGAAATACAGTAATTTTTAAGTTCAGGCTTTAAAAATATTGCATGCTTGAAAGTATCAAGAATAAATCCCAAACTTTTCCACTGTTTGCCTCTTCTTATCTATCTCATCTTTTTCTCAGTTTTCTGAAATTGGAAAGGAAAAGACCCCTGGTTGATTGTTAAGCCCTGAGTTTTGTCAGGAAATTGAACAGTTCAGTAGCATGGTGTCCAAGAAAGGAACCGTTTTTGAGAGTGGAGGGAAAAGCAGAAGATAAGACTCCTTTATGTAGTAGCACTGCTGCCGCAACAGAAAAGGTGCCTTGTGCTGGATACACAGAACTAAACTAAATGGTTGAGGTTGGAAGGGACCTCTGGAGGTCATCTGGTCCAATCACCCTGCTCAAGCAGGGCAACTTTAAGCCAGTCCCTCAGGACTGTGTCCAGACAGCTTTTGAATTATCTCTAGGGAGGGAGACTACAGTCTCTCTAGACAACCTGTGCTAGTGCTTGCTCAGCCTCACAGTTAAAAAAACGTGTTTCCTGATGTTCAGAGGGAACCTCCTGTGTTTCAGTTTGTGCTCATTGCCTCTGGTTATGTCACTCGGCACTGCTAAAGAGAGCAGGGCTCCATTCTGTTTCCACTTTCCCTTCAGGTTTTTATATACATTAAAATGATCCTCCCCTGAGCCTTCTCTATGCTAAACAGTCCCAATTGTATCCTCCTGTCTGGCTGAGCAATGGGCCCACATTTTCTCTCGTCTTCCTTTTGCCACCTATATACTTGCTGACATCCTTCTTATGGTCTTTGACATCCTTGGCAAGATTTAATTCCATTTGGGCTTTGACTTTCCTAACTTAATCCCTGGGTGCTCCAATAATGTTTCTGTATGACCTCCAGGTTACCTGCCCCTGCTTCTACCCTCTGTATGCCTCCTTTTTGTGTTTGAGTTTGGCTGGGAGCTATTTGTTCATCCACACAGGCCTCCTGATGTTCTTGCTTGACGGCATATTTGATGGGACGCATCCCTCTTGAGCTTGGAGGCTGTGACCCTTGAATATTAACCAGTTTTCTTGGCCCATCCTTCCCTCCAGGGTCTCATTCTGTGGGATCTTTCCAAGCAGATCTTTGAAAAAGCCAAAGTCTCCAAAGTCTGCTCTCCTAAATCCAGGGTTTTTTTTACCTTCCTCCTCACCTTCAGAATCCTTAATTCCACCAACTCATGGGCTCTACAGCAAAGACTGCCTTTGACCTCCATTTCCCCAACAAGTACCTCTTTGTTGGTGAGTATGAGTTCCAGCAGCACACCTCTTCTCCTTGACTCCAGTCACTTGGAGAAAGAAGTTAATACCAATGCACTGCAGGAACCTCCTGGATTTCTCATGCCTTGCTCTGTTATCCTTCCAGCAGATACCTTGGTGGTTGAAGTCCCTCATGAGGATCAGAGTGAGTGGAGCTTGAGGCTGCTTCTCTCTGTAGAGGGCATCATCCACTTTTTCTTCCTGACAGGCGGCCTACAACAGACACCCAGTACGTCACCTTTGCCTGTCCTCACTTTAATCCTAACCCATAAACTCTCTGTTGGCTCACCCATCCCAAGGCAGAGCTCCATGTACTCCAGATGCTCTATCACATAAAGGAATGAAATTTCTGAGACTTAGACATTTCTGCTGTTCTACACTGTCCTGATGTTCTGTCATGGTGGAAGAGCAGATGTCATAGTATAGGAGAACCTCTCAACATTGGACATTATTTTTTAAACATGAGAAAAAATAAGCAAAAACAAAACTATGAAAAGAAACTGTTGAAATGTGGGAGGTTTTTCAGTTTCTGAATGCATTTTTCCAAAGCTAAATATAGTTATCTTTCAAATTCAGTGAAGCAACCTTAAAGGAAAATACTGTATTTTCTTCTTGTAATATTCACAGAGGTATGAATACTAACAGAATAGGGTCATTTTTCATTACTTTTATGTGGACTCCAATTGAGCTATTTCTTTTTCTGCAAAGCATGTCATTTAATGTGCCTGTTAATGCAAATGTTCTTAGCTTTTTTTAGCATCATAGCTAGCATTTACATGGCAGATTAGGTTATTATGGAATTTTCTTATCTAACTTTAGGCATTAAAATAGTTTAAATACCTACATTTAGACACCTAGTATGCCTAAATTACCATTGCAGATAGACTTACTCTTAACAGGTTTTATTGGAATTCAACATGAGATAGTTTACTGAAATAGTAAAATATTTTATTTTATTTTTGTTTTATTTTATTTTATTCTGATTAAAGAATCTTCATCTGTCAAAAGCGCATTTTTTTTATTATGTCATGATTTGCAGCTTTAAGTTTTAACAATGATCCTTTAATATTTTACTTTTTGAGCTTCATTATTGTATATGAAAATGAAGCCCATCAATTCTCAAGTAATGTTTTGTTAGTTTACTAAAAAGACATAGTAGCCTATAGTTACTTTGATTTGTATGAGCATTTTGAAATACATTAATAAATTTATTTCAGCTAGCCCATAGAGCTGGGGGTAGTAAAGAATGCTAGCACACATAGATGAAATGACAATGATTTCCAAAAATGGTAAGGTTAAAGATTGCACAGGTGGGTATTATGATGGGTCTTCCTAAATGTATTTCTCTCTAGTGCAAAGACTCTTATCTGCTCAATGTATTACCAGCATGTTTGCCTGGTAAATTTTAGAAGAGGGTATATGATAATAAATCTGTTTTATAATGTCTCCCATGTAGAAGTTAATCAATAACCAATTGCTTTCAAAACAGAGAATTGGAAGTATCATGAGTAACATGTGTAGTTCCTTCTATAATTTTTGAGTAAATGCAGTGATCACCATTTCTTATTTTAAAATGCTCATATATGAATACCAAATAATGTGCTTCATCTATTTTTTTCCACTGTAGACTATTTAGGTGAGTTTCATGAGTCTTTTTCAGAATCTCTTGCTGTATTACTTTGGACACCATTTTATCCTTTTAATAGCTATGGAAACTTGTTGTAATTTTTTTTTTTCTGTAACACAAACTGACCTTGTTAATTTCAAAAAATACAGCACATTATCACTCAGAACATTTTTCTTATAATTTTCAATAGCTTATTTACAGACACTAGTAAGTATGGTAGTGCTTCAAGAACTTGTTCCTCTCTTTTTTTTTTATTTTTATCTTAATCTTCTACATTATGTGAGATGAATTTGACCACAACAGTTTCTAGTCTAGTTGTGCATTTCCATTCTTAAAGAATATGGTGCACCAATTACTTAAATGCATACAAACAAACATTGGTGGTTTTGTGGGTCAATATGCCTTCATGATACAATAAGGGAAATTGTTGTCCTGGGAAATGTGTTATATTATTTAGTAGAATTTAAGTTCTCTGTATTATTTCATATTACTGAGACATCGGTCAATGTAAGAATTATATTGGGTTGTGAGGGTTTTTGACACCAAATAGAATGTAGTACTTACAGATTTCTTGTTCTTGAGTGAATTGTGAACTGACTTCAACCAGAAGTATTATCTGAAGCTGCAGAAGAGTAGTCTGTGCCTCTAGTAGGGAGGAATAATAGAAGTAATGGTAAGAAAAAGAAAATGAGGAGTTCTGAGAAAACTGGGGTAGTAAGTCTGGATACATATTATCAATATATGGATTTTGTTGTTGCAGCAGTAATAGAATGACCACAAATGTGGCACAGTTTCCTGTAGTAAAACCATATTCATCTGTGGGAAGCAAAGACACTGAATAAAATAATTCTGTTCTTGAATACTAGAAATAATGAATGCCAAGTCTGAAGTTCTGTTTCAGGACATATATAGCTTAAAACTGGATGGAAAAAAAAAATCCCCCCCCCCAAAAAAAAAAAAAAAAAAAAAAACCAAAAACACCAGCCAACCAAAAACAGGAAGGAGGAAGGTGAGAAGTTGAAGGACAGCAGAATTTAGCCAAATACATAAGAAAGTAAATTTAACAAAAATTACCTGCTCCCTGATAAATCTCAAACCATAAAAGTTAAAAAAGATTTGTCATTTTGTAGCTGCATATCTAATGGATATTTCAGGAAAATTCTTCAGATCCCTGTCTGCCCTGAACAAATTCTAGCAATTAGGTACCCAAAAATTAACATATAATGTGATGGACGTGAGGACAGGCAACTGGATATAAGAGAACTCGATACTCATAATAGTTAGAACGAGCTTATTAGGAAAGCAGAGAATAAAAACATTGACAAGTTGGATCTCCAAGATAAAAGGCTGTGCTGAAGTACTGAAAAATTTGTAAGTAAATTATGGGCAGGAAGACTCTAATAGAGATTTGTGACAGCAGCAGAAGAAAAATGAAATATGAAAGAAAGACAAATGCACAATTCTTATCCAACAGAGAAGGTGCCCAGGAAGTGGGAAAAATGTCACTTTGTATGGCAAAAGATATTTTTTTCCCAATTGGATGAGAAAGAAACAAGTGGGGAGATGGGCTTAAAGATTCCTTGGGCAGTTAAACACCGTGTGGTCATTTCTTGCACTAGGAATCAGCACATAATGTATAACTCTGAACCTTCTTAACCTCACCAATACTGGTTAGCATCTGCCAGATTTTAAAATAAACTTACTGCAGAAAAGTTTACATAATTCTTGGACATTTCAAATATTATGTCATAAATATAGTACATTTCTAACTGTCTGGAACCCACAACTGCAACCTGTGGTCACAGGAAATGTGTTATACAATAGATGCACAAATGGTACCAATTGCATTCAGAAATTTTTCCAGTGGGAATTATAGCTGAAAATCCCACAATTCCTTTTTAGGAATTCAGACCAGACCTAAAACCAAATTGTTAATTACCTTCTGAACTTGTTTACTTCACAGTAAACCAGTTATTGTTCTCTACTATGTAAGGAAGTCTTGTACAATTTCATATTTACATTTTTGTTAATTGATTAAGATTGTATCTTGATGTTTTGGCACAAGGCTGTTACACAATCATATTACACAGTGTCATATCATCATTGGATACATTAGAAACATATTTTTTAAATAAGTCCATTATTTATTAATACAAACATGATACATATCTTTCTGAACTTCAGAAACATGTTTTTTTTTAAGTCTCCTATACAAACAAATGCAAGTTCTTCTAAATCTCAAGAGTTTAGTTATCAACGTGTTACATTTTCATGAATTACTTTAAAAAATTTTGAACAGTTTATTTTGCAAGCATCTTAGGTTTAGATAACTGTCCAGGTCAGGATTCGTAGAAATAGTGTCCAAATAAAATCTTAAGTGTTGTGAAAACACAGTGAGCAGATAACTGTGTTACTCTTACAGAATCCCCTGTATACATCCTCTGCTGACTCAAAGAAAGTGGACCTTGGCTGACCATTGCCACCCACTGTGGACACTACGGAAAGTGGAGGGAATTGGATGTACAAAGCAGTCAGCCTTGCATACAAGCCCCAAACACCATTATCTCTTTTAGAGTACTGGACTAAATGGATCTTTTTCCTGACCAGGACAGGCGTTTCTGATGTACTCAGACCAATCAAAATTTTGCATTCTGTCACGACATGATTTAGCCTGTTAAAGCATTTCATGCCAGTGAAATAATTGTGTTTGCAGGTTTTCATTTTTTATATTCTGTCCTGATATTTCTAGTATTCCTAGATAAATATTTTAACATCTGTAGTCCAAGCAGGCACAGCCAGGAGGGACAATGTTTGGTGTATAAATCAAAGTATAGAACATGATTCGTGATCCTAGGCATAGAAATCACAGTGTGATTTAAACCCTGATGGTGCTTCCATTAAATTATAAAGTCTCCTGCTCTGACTGGACAAATAAAATAGAATTGCAGGAACCTGCTTTGCTCACATAATTCATTTGTGTTCCTGTTTTCAACAGCAAGGAAAAATAATTTGCAAGAAGTAATATTTTCAAAATAATACAGCAGTTGGGAAGCAAAAGGATATTACAATATTTAGTTCATTGTGATAATTTTGTAACATCTTTATGCAGAAATAGTTTCAAAAAGTTTTCTGCAATGCCACATGTTCTTGAAGTGCATATTGAATTGTATGAATATATCTACAATGAATACTCAAATGGGCATAACCTGTTTCCATCTTTGACAAATTTTGAAATGCAGGCACTGGGAAATCTATTGCACAATCATGTGGGTCAGGCACCATAAGCCAGCTGAAGCTTATAAAACACATGTGAAATATATGTTAATGTGATA
Organism: Falco punctatus; assembly: GCF_963210335.1. NCBI lineage: Eukaryota > Metazoa > Chordata > Aves > Falconiformes > Falconidae > Falco > Falco punctatus. Next base: position 50,455,694 of record NC_137581.1, read on the forward strand.
TTTCATTTCATGGGGGTCATGGTGAACAGCAAGCTGAACAAGTCAGCAGTCTGCAGCTGCAGCAATGAAGGTGAATGAGATCCTGGGCTGCATCCACAGGGGCATTACTAGCAAAGATAGAGACATGATCATCCCACTCTTTACAGCACTTGTCAGGCCACACCTCAGTACTGTGCCCTGTTCTGATCCCCACAATTCAAAAAAGACATGGACAGAGTGGAGACAGTCCAAAAGAGGGCCATGAAGATGATCAAAGTGCTGGAAACCTGCTCTATAAAGAAAGACTGAAGGAGATAGGCTTTTTCACCCTCAAAAACAGAAGGCTCAGGGGGCACCTTTTCACTGTCATCCAGTACTTAAAGGGTGGCTACAAAGGGGACAGATTCTGTCTTCACAAGGAGCCACATGGTGAAGGCAAGGGGTGATGAGTTGCACTGTGAGAGGTTTCATTCTGATGTAATAGAGATTTTTAACAGTGACAGAAATCAGTCACTGGAACAACCTTCCCAGGGATGTGGTGATCCCATCACTGGAGGTTTTCAAGATGTGACTGGACAGGGTGCTAGATAATCCCTAGGGTCCCTTTTCCACAAAGGTGGGACCGATGATCTTTAGATGTTGCTTCGAACCTGGGCTGTTCTACAATTCTGTGATACTAAAACAAGTCTAGAAAGGCCACAAAGATGATTACAGATTCAAGGAATTGTTGAGGTAATTTCTGTCTAGTGTATCCTTCTGTGATATGTAACCAAGCCCTCTTGAATTGGAATTTTCTATAATGTTATTAATGCTGAAGTAGTGCTACACTGGTACTCTGCCATTTATCAAAGGCTATTACTTTCCTTCTTCTCACTGCTTCATAAGGTAAGGAAAGGATATTCAGTGGGATTAATATGTGACATGGACAAATTTTTTCTATAAGTGGTAAGCTTTGCAGGTAGCTTTAATGAAGCCATGTTTAATTCTCTTCAGTTATTTACAAGATCACATTATGGAGAAACCTGGTTTCCCAAGAAGCTTGGGACAGTACAGACTAGACAACATGATAAACTGGACAGAAACTAGTTTTAGCACACTGTGACGTAGTGTTATAAACCCCACAAATGCAGACAGTGAATGGATCCTGTATTTCCATTTCAGCTTATTTTTTGCCTGACTTGGAATTTCTCCATATTACACGTACATATTGTGTATATATTCATTTATATTAAAAATAAACCTGTAATTCTGTTATTAGGAAAAAAACACAATCAAACCAAATCAAACCCTCACAGCAACACTTGGACAATAATTTCATATGAACTTCCATAGAAAAAAAGGCCCTACCATTTAATAGTTGGGAGTGGTCATGTCACAGGCCACTTTCAATTTCATTTGTTATGTTTATATTATAAAAAAATGAATTTGTTAAAACACAGGCTGTTTTTAGGAATCAATTGAATCATCAGGATTATTGCCAGTAGAAGTGGTTCTATAGCCTAAACTATAGTTACTGGATGTTTCTGCAATATTTTTGCCTTTTGTAGTCACTTACACTTTTTGCTTCAAGGTCCCAGCCCCAGGTAATAAAAGAAATAGGCTATTTCTGATGTCTTTATCACACTTTGCATCAGAAACTGAGCTTGCTCTTCACAGTCCTTTTGTCCTTCCCCTGACTCAATATTATTCTTATACATATGTTCTGATTTACTTCCCTGAAGAAACTTTAACTTTAGTGTGTCCCTCATGAGGGTGCTTTTTACAGTGCTAGGTCCTTTTCACATGTATTTCCACACCATTCCAGTCCGCCAATGAAACACTGCTTTTTCATCAGTCATTTCATCACTGATCTGTTAAAAACTGCTACATTACTTTTCAGTCCTATGGTCTTTTGCTTTTTTTTTTCCCCTCATGCTCTATGGCACTGTTCTATAGAGTGGCTATGCAACATTCCTTCAAGTACTTTACACCAGAAAACAGAAAATTGCACAGAAAGTTGTGTCTGGGGCCACAAGGGCACCACACAGGATCTAGTGGAGATGCAGAGATATTTACTCTGTAGTATGGACTCCATTAGTCAGCTGTGGAGAAAGAAAAACCTAAGAAATGAGATTGCTAGCTAGCTCCTGAGACTTTTTTATTTAGTGATATAACTATTAAGTCAATACTTACCCCTGCCATTACTGTGCTATCTGAGCTCAGACTGAAAGAATATCAGGAATCTGTGAAAGTCGCTAACAATTAAAAAGTGTACTTCCTTAAATACCTTTCCTTCTGCTCCAAAACTGCTGAATGATTAGTGCTATGTTAGCAAACTCTGTATAACTTAATGAAAGTCTTTCTTAAATAAGTACTTAATGTATTTAATGGTTATTAAATAATTAGGGGAAAAGGTACAAATATGGCCGGAATCTGTGTTTTTAGCTATCCAGTAGTCAGCTGAGCTTCATGGAAGCTTCAAGCTGTTATAATTATCATAAAGCTAGTAAACTAACTATATTTGTTGTGATTCTTTGCATTCTTACTTAAAACAATAATAATAATAAAGGACTTTCAACAAAAGATACATGATTTCAGTTAGGCAAAACAACCCTCTCTATTACTTAAGAGCTAACACTATTTCCTTAGTACATATATTTAACTTTTTTCTTTCTTTTTCTTTCTACATTTTATTATATTGTTGGTTGTTTTACCTAAATGAATAAAAATACACTCAGGTGTATCACTTCTAGAAAAAAGGAATAGATGTTTTATACTTAGAAAAAAACCACCCTGCTGGCTTCTGTTTGTTTTTTGGTTTTGCCTGCCCCCCGTCCCTCACCCCCACTAATTGGCTATTAAAGGTATTATAAAAATATATATTAAAAAAGGTATTATTGGAGCACAAGAGATGTAATACCAAATTAATCAGTAAATCCCAAAGGGATTGTATCTAATGTATTGTAGAAAAAGAACAGTCTCAGGCATTCTGAAAAGACAAAATAAATGTGCATATATATGTATGTACATATTTAAACATTTAAATATCATGACATTTCACTACAAAGGACAATAAACCCCCCCTCAGTGCTATAAAGAAAACACTAGACATAATTTTTACATTTCTGGTTTTGCATGGCTTAGAATAATATTATTGCCTTTTCTGTTTGTAGTACTCTTTAGTTTCCCATCATGAAGAGTTCCTGCTGAAAGCCCTGGTCTACCACTCTTTTGTGAAAATCCTTTTTTTGAAAAGAGTTAAAGACAAACTGTGAAAAAATAAAAATCAAGCTACAGGTCTTTCTTGAAGTAAAACAGGAAAGAAATAGATTTTCAGCATTTTTCAGTACTATTCATTGGTATTCCTGGAAGATTTTAACATTAATATATGTACTTGCTTTTTAATTTCAAAATCATGAACCTGTTGGATGAAACATGAAAAATCTGGGAAGTCATTGCTTTTTTTTTTTAATATATTTTCTAGAAAAAATAAAGGTAAAGCAATGTGTTGTGTCTTAGAGAGGTGGAAAATAAACAAAATCTTTGTGGGATCAATATTACTTCTCTTTTTCTTAATTATATAAGTGTTTAGACAGTGAAGAGACCAAGAAAACTGACCAAAAAAGAATTATCCTGATCTGTTATAAATTATCTGTTCAGCTTTTATCTATTTTCTGTCAATCACTGCTTTTTGCGTCTTTCAAGGACTCCTGAAATATGAATAAAAGAAAAAAAATATATCTTAAACCTTACAGGATCATGAGGTGATGTAGCATATGAAATAAGCTTGAATGACAATTGTAATGCACCTAGATATAACAAGTGCTCATTTCATATAGATATTATTTCTTAAAAACTCCCAGTCATAGTAATTTGTTAAAAAATAACACATTGTTTCTATTGTGTTTTTCCCCCTTTAAAAATTACAAGAAGTTGCCACATAGTGAAAATAGAAGTTTCAGGTTACCAATTTTGGTATGTTTAGATCTCACACAGATAGCTTTTTCCTTTCAGATGTTCTTATTGCCAGGAAATGTCAGCACGAACATTTCATATAAAAGTTAAACCAAACCAAAATATTATTTCTTTAAGTTGCTGTTGGCAAGGATGGTGTGAACATACTGATTCAGTCTTTATTTGGCCACAGAACAAATATAGCATTTTTGTAGCACCAGCATGTTTACAACATAAAATTATATTAGTAATTGTTTCCAAGTCTCTCTAGGATTCCATTTATATTTTTAAATACTAAGTGTTGCCTGCATAAGGAACATTACCATGCATTTCCAAAACATCTCTTCTAGTTCATTCATAAATAATTATACCCTTATTACCGTGCTCTGAGTATGGCACCAGACTTGATTTTCCAAAGAAATGTCATTCTACTGTTCTGGACTCATAGCTGGCCAGAAGAACTTGCCTATCTTCTGTCAGACAGGGAGATAGATCCAAAAAAGAAAAGAAAAAAACTTTAAAAGTTTACATATCACTTTGAATGGAGGTGAAAGACTGGATAACATCCAGCTCTTGTTGATGTCCAAGATTGCTAATACTTACTCAGTCCCCCTGATATTTAGAAAGCTTTGGCAATGAATGAAAGTATTCACTAGAGAGGAAATACTATTTGAAGAGTCTAAAAATAAACACAGGCTGTGTTTATTTTACTGTAAATAGTACTTTGAAGTATATCAGAAAATTTTATGAAGAGAATTTTTATGATCTGACAGTTTTATGATAGTAGAAAAAAATAAAACAAATGTATACAGTAATTTCAAACTATCCCCAATATTTCACAAAAGTAGCTGTCTTAACAACACCACAAAAATAATTTTAGAAATCTGAGAAGACTTCAGGTGTTCATTTATCCCATCCTCTTGCCTGGAGGCAAAATTAACATACACCAAGTTCATTCAGTGCATGTGCTTGTCTAGATTGTTTCTAAAGACTTCCTCTGATAGAAGTTTGAAAGTTTCCAAAGTAATCTATCTCAGTGCTTCCTCATATTTCTTGCAGGAAAACACACCGTCTCTCTCTTTCTCTCATTCACAATAATTTAATGTATTTTTCTTTGTGCTATCTACCATGGGTTTGGTGAACTGATTATTCCTTTCTTCTGTGTATCTGGCCTTTACATCTAGAGTTTTCATTTCTCTAAACTAAATATCCCCAGTTCCTTACTTAATTCTGTACATCATGTTTTCTGGATCCCTGACCACTTTCTTTCCCTGGGTTCTTTCCGATTGTTCTATATCCTCCTTGAGTTGTATGTGTTCCAAAATGAAATACGTGATTGGAGCTGATGACTTACCACTTGCCATGTAGGATGGAAAAAATCAATTAATTTTGTTTCACACAATACACCTGTTGTACATGCCAGTAATATTTTCATTTTTCACAATAGTGTGAAAAACATTCAACTTACTACTCATTGTAATTTGCAGTTCCCTTGCTCAGTTCTACTGCTTACCTACTAATGTTGCCTTATCTATTTCATTATCTAATTATTGCAAAGTATAAAAATTTTGCATTTTGTCTTATCAAATGTAATCTTCTCTGAGTATCTTATTGAGTTATTGATACATATTTGACTTAAGCCTATCACGGCTGCTTTCAAATCTTCCACTGGCTGTCAGCATCAAAATCAATAAAATAGTATCTTTCTACACAAGTTGTTGATATTAAATATTATGAGATCCAGGACAGAAGAATAATCTTGCAGCTTGACAATAAATCACAAATAACCACTGCCAGAATATATATATTTTTTTTCCTAGGTAACAAGTGATAGGATGGGAAGAAGTGATCTCAGGTTGCACCAGGGGAGGTTTAGATTGTATATTAGGAAAAAATTTCTTCACTGAAAGGGTTGTCAAGCACTGAAAAAGGTTGCCCAGGGAAGTGGTTGAGTCACCATCTCTGGAGGTATTTAAAAGGTGTAGATGTGGACTTGGAGACATGGTTTAGTGGTGGACTTGGCAGTGTTAGGTTAACGGTTGGATGTGATTAAAAGTCTTTTCTAGCCCAAATGGTTCTATGATTCTATGACCCTCAGTGATGATAATTACCAAATTTTAAACAATAGTTTTAAATATAGTGTAGCTATATTTGAGTTAGTTTGCTGGTAGTTAGTAAAGAATTAGTTTTAGACTATAATTAAGTTGACAATGTCTTTGATATATACTGTAGGATTGATAGTTTTCTTGTCTGATGCATTAGAGTATCTGAAACCTTCATGCAAATCTGGCAGGTATTGTGCAATACCTGCAAGCCCCCCACCCTCTGGAGTGACACTTGAAGGCCAAGCAAGATACCCTAGACTAATATAGTGGCATTAAACATCTAATTTAATCAAAAATTTGCACATTAGATATTTTGGGGTAGAGAGAATCTCGATTTAGCAGCCCTTGATTTAGACTACTAGAATCAAATGTTAAAAATGTAGGAACCTGTGTTTCAGCTGGTGTTTAAGCTCCCATTACTATCAATAAAGTTGAGTTACTCATCTTACTCTCAGTAAGAAATGTTCATCAAGTTAGCTGAATGACTTCATTCAGATGCCATCAACTGTTCTGATTAGATTATCACTGATGAAAATGAAAATTCAGGCATCTACCTTTCAAATTAACCTTAGTTCTAGATGTCCTGAAATAGCTGGTTATCTGTTCCAGCACAAACATTGGAGAAGAAACACTTCTTGGACTTATTTATTTGTATGTGGAAACACAAGTTTGAGAAAAATCAGATTATAAATATCCTAATACTGTCATTTCTAGCCACTCAAGGAGGCTCCAGGATGGCTAGTTTAGAGGTAGATTGCATCTAATCTACATTGCAGATTTCTGAGTTCAGGTGTGATAAATCTTATTCCTTCAAGAGAAAAACTGTTTGCTTTCTGGTCTGACCCTAAACTAGACTTCAGGATATCTAGATTTAAATCTCACTGTTACAGACTTTCTTTGGTGGCTGGAGTGACACTGTGGTTATGTCACAGCATCATAGATTCAAGTCCTAAAACAGTATAGTAATGTTATCATGGCACTCTGATGAAACTCACTCTGAATTTTATTCAATCTTCTGATGTTTAGATCTCTGTCATTATGCTACACACACAGACCGTTCATCATAGAAGGGGGATGATAATGCTTTTCATATTCAGATTTTCTGTTCTTTCAGAAAAGGTACTTCCTGTGTGCTTGTAAAATCTATACCACAGTGAAGTTTTAGTTTCAATATAAACTTCTCTATGTCAGCATCATAAAATCAGAGGAAGATTTTAAATTTTATTTTTGCTTCTCAAATGCCTTATTGACAAAGCTCTTAAAAAAGCCATACCTATAGCTTTATAAAGCTAAAATATTATAACTAAATTTAAAGGAAAATGTACCACCATTGTTAATGCAGAAGTCTCTAACGAAGTCTTGTTCTAGGTACCTTAAATTACAAGGCTACATTTGAATACTGAAGCAGAGACTCCATATTGAGAAGATTGAAATGAATAACTTTACAGAAAAATATTTTACCGCTGTTCATGCAGAACTAAGGAGAAGTGAAGGTTCTACGAAGTTTTCAGAGAAATGTTTGATGTTTCACATTTGACTGATTGGCAGTGCTCTGTCAACCTCCTTTCAAAGAACTGTCTTCAATCATCCCACACGGTGAAGTTCCTTCAACCCAGAGAGCCTTGACATTTTGTAGGGCAATATACTAGCTGAGCTTTCCTTAGCAAACACTGATTTCCACACCTCTGGCTGAATGATTTATAGAGTCAGTGAAACAGATTATGCATCCTGGCTTAACGGATGGACATACTTTATCCTGTATAACAGCTTTATTGTGGGGACAAGGGGAAGGACAGCTTTAAAAGAAATAGTCCTGCATTAGGTGTAAAACTTACGCTACCCCAGCATATCACAAAATGTCAAATTGACTCATTTCCTCATCATTACTTGTAATTATGATCACGAAGAATTAAATTTTAAGGATAAAGCCGCTATAATGCAAATTCTAACCTAATGCTTTACCTAACATCATTAAAATCTAAAGCCCATTTAAAGAATTGCAAACATTTCTGCTCCTGCTCAGCTCCATGCAGATCAGCCTGCAGTACCTTAGAGCTACTGTAGACCAGCATAAAGGGAAAAGGATCAACCTTATTTTCAGATTAATCCAATCCACAGAATGAAGAGGTAAGACCCTTGCTTGTTAAAAACGTAAGTATTTCACTGGGCCTAGCTCTGTTGTGAGAGATCTGAACCTTCTGCATAAGTGGGGTGGGAGGGAAGCATGAATAGGGGCAGGGAGAAAGATCTGAACCTTAAGCATTAAGGAGTGTCGGGAGAAAGATCATTAGTATTGGTTACCGGATTCAGTAGGTTATTTTAGGGATTTCTTTTCCAGTATCCTTTTTCCTGCAATATTAACTTCTTAATAATAGTTATAATAGCAACTTTTTTTTTTTTTTTTTTTCCTTTGAGCTTTGCTACTGTTTTTCCACATCTTGTAAAGGACAGAATACACAGAATACATAAATTATATGTTATGGTACGACATTTCTATTGATGAGATTGGAATAGCTAGATCTTTTGAGTGGTGTGGGTCATTCCAAACGAATGCTTTATATCCTCTATCATGTAAACAGCAAACACTGCAACCTGAAACAGTTTAGTCATTTATCCTTTATTTTTTGTGTCTTTTAAAATGAGCTATATTTTACCCTACAAAATATTTCCTGGTTCCCATGGAAGTAGAGCAAAAGGCCAACTAACAATGGTTTAAAAAAAATAGCTGTGCAAGTTATACCACCACAGATTGGGTTCAGTGTGTAAAGCCAGAAGTAGGATGTATTTGAAACTTAGAGGTCTTCGTCCAAACTGCAATCCTAATGTCCCTGCAGCCTTAAGGCATCTGAACTCTTTAAGGCAAGTTACAGGTTTATTTGATTTGGAAGTTTGGAAGGGTTTTAATGTGTGATATTTGCCCTAGCTTGAGATAGCTGCAGTTCTGAGACAAGAATGAACTATACAGATTCACATTGAGACTGACATATTTTAGACAAATACCTTAACATGAGTTGAAACATTACACTTTATGTAATATGTTCTCTTTATTTATATGAAGAGAAAAAGAGACATTTTTCTCTTCATTAACTATAAAGTGAGACTAAGCTGGGTATCTGCAATACAATTATTTACAAAAGAGGTACCTAAAGTCAGTGCAGAGACATCGCACATCCAAGAGTCATGATTCTATTCACATGAGAAGCTTCCCCAGCCAGAGTAGCTGAGCATATGGCTCACCTGGCTGTTCTTTTACTCAAGACTCTTGAGGATATAAATTTAGAATGCATAACCTAATATCTAATAAATAAATTATTAAGTAAAATAACAATAAATAAAAATTAATATATTAACAATAAAAATAAATAAAATAAAAATTTAAAACCTCTCTGATGCCTAATTTCTATAATAATTTAGTAATTATAGTATTTACCAAAAATGCAATTAGCAGTAAGCTTACTTATCACCACTCCTCATCTATAAACTCATCTCCTAAGATTATTCCTTTCAAAACATGGTAAAAAAACATGAAGGTAGAAGAAAATGAGTTCTCTCCCTCTCTACTTTTGTGCTGCACTGCCACAAAAATTCGAGACCTCTGGGACTGGAAGGTGACTTTATGATTGGGAGGATCATTCTAGGGATGACACGGACTTACAGATTTGCTTCAAAATCAGGAACACATAGATTTTAATCACAAAAAGCCTTCCACCAAGCATAGTCTATCAACTAAGTAAATAAGTAAATAAAGAAACAGGCCTGTGAAATTGGGGATCAATGAGCTCTAGATAGCACCCTATGTTGGATTACTTTATTAGCATGTTTTGATCAAAATTTGCAAATGTTTACAACAAAATGATGGTTAGCAACAGTCTTAAATATAAATATTCTTGTTTCAGAACTTTGGGACTGCCAAGGGAAATGTCAAAGACCTACAGACTTTTTTTTTATGAAATAAATCCACTAAATTTATGAAATTATATTTAGTTTAAAAATAGATTAAATACAAACTAAGACAGGGTAAAGCAAGTTTATAGATTTGATGCATTTTTATTAAAATTTAAATCCTATAGCTTACAAATAGTACAACAATAGAGAAAGAAAGACTTTAGGATTGCACAGTTAAAAAACTGAAAGATTCATGTTGTGGGTAGATTGAGACAATAAAGATATGCAGAGAATCCGAGCACTGCGACAATAAGAGAAGTTTTGCTGAAAATTTATAACCTGGCATGAGTAAAATAAAGCATTATATAAGTAAAATTCCAGTTTTAACTCACACCTTTGTCTTATTTTTGTTTTCCTTTAATTCAGAACATTTTATGTTCTTTTTCTACATTTAATTCTCTAATGTAGCTCACATTCTTTTAGTCCCATCTTCTATTGTTTATTTTTATTTCTATTTTATATTCCTTTCCTGCTTTAAAATCTGTTATCTGTGCTCAAGCTCTTTTCCTCCTTTTTGGTATTTCTGTTGCTCTCACTTCACAGGTTTTAGATTTTATTTTTTATTTTATTTAATTTTATTTTTTTTACTTGCCTTTGCTTGCTTTTCTAAAGAAGCTTGGCTTATGCAAACATTATACTTTTCCAGCTGTCTATCAGTCTCACATCAATAACTTCTGAATCTGATGGCTCATTAACCAAAACTGGCAGAAGAGTACAGTCTTACAGATAAGACGTTTCCCAATGGGTTTGGGAAAGTTGACAGCTGGCTGAAGGGAGAAATTCAAATCAATCTCCCATCAAATGAAAGGCAGTTACTACTGAACCCCGTTCTGAGAAGCAGCAGCCGAAGATGCTGTCAGCTAGCCCAGTTCATTTTGCAACTTGTCTTGCCAAGCAGGTGAGCAACCTGGGTGGCCAGCAGCCCCAGACACTAGCACAAGGAGAACTTTTGTCAACGATCTACAGGAAACTGTTCAGCTTCTTTAGTTTTGTTGCTCTTCAACTTTTATTTTCTCCTCTTTCTCCTGCTTAATATATTAACTGTTTGTTATATATATTTTTATAATTTTATATATTAATATATATAATAACTGCTGAAGTTAAGCTAAGCCAAATGTTTTGACTATGCAGAAAGCTGTTGCAGTGCTCAGGCTGTTGGATTTGTCCCCAATATATACAATAATTGACTTTGGTGACAAGTCAGGAGAGAGATTTCTATTCCCCTGTGTACAAAATGGACTTACCTACCAATACTGGATGAGCAAAGCAGGTAGTTAAAATTATGGTTACCAATAAAATATTTTTTAAGGACTCGTGTCCTAAATTATTACATAAAAGAAGCAAAGTAACAATAGGTAACAACATATTCTATAAATTCACAGTTAATAAATTAAAAAAAAAAAAAAAAAAAAAAACAAACCGAAACCCAAACCAAAACCAACAAAATAACCACCAAACCACAAAACAAGCAAACAAGCAGAAAAACCCCAAATCAAACCACCACAGGGATTACAGTGCAGGAAGGGATTAGAATTCTGTTCTCTGCAGAAAAGAACATGAGCACATAAAGCCTGCTTTCTCTCAAACTCCCAGTGACTTTGTGATATTACGTTTCTTTCTTCACAATGGTATTTAACAGATAAGATGTAGAGTTCCCCACATATCCTAAGTCAAATCAATAACTTAGATGCTACAGACTCTTGTGAAAGTGAAGAATTTTATTTTTAATCCATTGGTAATGGAAAAGGCATAAAATTAAGGTTCCTTATTCTTGGCCAAATACCATAGCTGTAAACTGTATGTAAAAAGTGTGCATAATTTACCTTTCTTCGTTACCTCATTTTGAAAAGGATGCATCTGAGTATTTCTGAGACCACTTTTTATTCAATATACATTCCAGTCAGTATATGTGAAGTGTATACAAAGTATATCTTAAATCAGGCTTCACAACAGAAGTATGTAATGTTTTATTTACTTTCAGGATCATTTTATGGTTCAGTTGAGAGCCAGACAACTTCATCTGGATAGGTATGAAAGAACTGGAGAACTTCCAGATCGACAGGGAAAGAGCTAGTAAGTTTATGAAACTTCAAGGCTCATGGATGTCAGTGGTTTTTGTCTTTCTCTTGGACAGGTAAGGGTAGGAATAATAGTAATTACAATTTTGATTTTGAGAAGCAAATTTAAGAGAAAATTATCTGGGTTTTGGAGGCAACAATGGCTTTTAGTGGTCTTCTCTTTCATTTCACTGAAAAAATATTACTTTATTACAAACTCAGTATCATTTGAACAGGGACCTCTAGATCTATAAAAATGATTGAGAATACACTGGCCAAACAATACTGAAAGCAGACTGAAATGGGATGATCAGAAGTAAATATGTAACACACACCAACCAGCGGCTCACAGAAACGGTTTGTCAGTTAGCTCTCTAGTCACACTTACCTCTACAATTCTGAGTCCTCTGTCCTAAATTCCGGGTGTTTGTATTCTCCCTTCACTACTCTGCCATAACCAATCCTGATTGATTCTTATTTTTTCCATCCTATTCTTTACTATTCTTAATCCCAGTATGTTAGAAATAACCTCAAGGATGCATTAATTTAATAGACTTCTTAGCCACTCTTGCTGCTGCTATAGCTATCGCCACCTACAATTCTGAATCAAAGGAAGATTTTTTTAAAGCTTATGCTTCTGATATTCTAGCTAATTCTAGAATGATCACTGCCAAAAGGTTCTTCTTCCTAATGAATCTGCTGATAAAGCCATGAGTGAGAACGGTTCTAATTTACCTTTTATACAACTGAAAAACCTGAAATTCTTCCTAAATTATTTCCTGTATTTGTATGTCATTTATCTACTCTGATATCCAATAAATGGACTTTTAGTTGTCATAAATTAATGTAATCTAAATCATGTCTTTAAATATTAATTTTATTTTATTTTTTTTTAAATTTTGTACAACATTTGTCAAGCTCTGATGCATGGAAATATTCAAACAAGCAACACACTTTGGACAGAGACACTAGATTAGAAACAATGAGCTCTTTGATGCCAACCTAAAAATCATAGGAAGTAATTTAGATATAAGCCTGTGTGATCAAATTCTAAGGTAGAGATGTGCAACTTTTTTACAAACTAATAAAATCCACTGAATTTGGACACTGTATTTGAATCTTAATCTGGATTAAAAAAACAAACCCAAAAACAAACCCCCAAAACAAAACAAAACAAACAAACAAACAAAAAAAAACAAACAGAAAACTTTTAGGATATCTTATCAATCACTGTGCCTCCAACTAAACAAAGTGCCATTTTTCCTCCAGCAACAAAGGCAGGAACTACTCCCAGTAATTTACATGTTTACAGTTTACAGTTATAAAATGTTCGTTCCTATATTCTTTTAAACATTGGCTCTTTGAAAAGAGGGGATAATTGTCCTCTTTTAGATCAAAAGGACAGGAAATAGTGTATTGAATTTCAGAAAAAAAAATTTCTGCTGGAGTGCAAGTAATGACTAAATGAGAAGTCATGAAGTAACAGCTTTATTCAGTTGCTGTTACTGTCATCATCCTGTTTACATACTGAACTGAATTACCTCTTGTACAGTATATTTTTGTAACTTCAGCAAGACAGCCGTAGCTGAGGCTTGTTTCACTACAGAGCCAGATATCAGCCAGAGTCTGTAAATGCTCTTTGCCTACTGTTGTTGAGCTGCTGCTAACAGAAATAGGAAAACATTACTGCACAGTTTAACTAGAAATGCACACGCCACTGTGTCAAGCACAGGAGTCACTGAGAACTGAGGGATTCCTCTTGGCAGTAGTAAGACAACAGGGGAATTGAGAGCAAAGATCATGGTATGATGATCTCACTGTGACCATAATTTAGATTTTTGTTTTGTGTGTGCCTGAAAAAGAATGCTTATGGCTGAGACAAACTTTGAGAGAGAGAGGAAAAATTATGTTTGAATAAAAGGCCTCATATAAGTTCTGTCTTTTCTTTCTTAAAACTGTAATCAGTTTCAGTCAACCACAAAGTTAAACTCTAGTATAGGCTAAGTGATATGAGCATTAAGTAATGACTACAGAAACATAGAAATGCCATTCTCTTATTTGACAGAAAAACAGAAACTTATCTACACTTTCATTAAGATAGGAAATTTAGCATGCATTTTTTCACTTTTTTAATATGTATATTTTTATATTAAATTTTCCAGCTATAAAAGTGACTTTTTGTCAGGTAAGCCACACCACAAAATAAGGTGGCGGAAGTCCCCTTTCTCCAATTATATATGTCTTTGGGAAAATAAACAAAGAAACCTACATTGCAATCCAGTACCTGGTTAGCAGTGTTGTTACAGCTTTCATTTGATTTTGCACCTTCTTTCTTATTGTCATCTGCTGATATTTTTTAACTGTGGAGTTTCATGACATTATTACGCTGATCCTGCAAAGCAGCAGTCCTCTGCTCAGAAGTTGAGAAGTACGGCAGGGCTCTGTGACAAGAGTCAAGGCCTTGAGACTTGACCTTTGGCTGAATACATTTTAACCAGGAAATTTGATTACCATGCATAGGACCATTAGGGACTGCTCCTTCTCTGCTTGATTTAAAAAGGAATGGAGCAGCTCCTCCAGAAAGTTCAGGTTAATAGTGCTTATTTTGGAAAATCCTGCTCTGAACTCCTGAAGTTGTGTAATGTCAGGTTTTTCAGACTTCACGCACAGCCGTGGTGAGAAACACGGTATGAGGCTCACACAAGATTTTGAGCAATTCCACCCATACGACTGACTATGCTGACTACATCAATCAACTTTCTCATGCAAGGCATCATTCTCCACTGTTGAAGCACAGTGGCTGAGAAATGCATCTTACTATGTTGAAATTATTTTTGAGGCTAAAAGCTATGTGTCAGACAACACCTAGAAGTTTACTACATTTACAATGAGGAGGAGGAAAGATGTAATAAGAAAACAGTTCTTCAGTCTTGCTCAGCTCATTATCTTACATTTTTTGACACATCCTTCAGAAGTGGAATAGCTTGAGACAAAGCTAAACAATTCTTGGCATTTGATTTAGGTTTATCCTTCCTCTAGTCCTTATTAGTGTTACAGTTCCTTGCTTGACAGGGTAACAAGCAACTTAGATTCTCCCTTGATTCATTCCAAAGCATGTTAGCCTTAGTGATATGTGAGTGATTTAGGAGAAAGGATTTTTTCCCCCTTTGTTCAACAAACTAAAGCTATGATGTTTGTCTTCATGCAGTCTGTCATTTTAACTGATTAGAAAAGAAGAGAAGGATATGTCAAATTCATCTGGAGGCTTCACCCAAATCAGATAATTGCCAACTCATAAAATCTGCTTTTAGGGTCTGATTTTTAATGTACCATTAGTAATTCTTAAACTATCCATTAAAAACACTAGTGAGGGGAAAAGAAAAAGTCAAATGAATCCCTTCTTGATTTTGTAGAACTTACCACTGGAGTTGTAATTATGTCCTCAGAACATAATTATTTTGGATTTTTGCATTAGCAGATTGAATGAACAGCTAGAATTATTAAGAATTTGAATTAACTAACATCAAACTTAACATTTTAGAGAAGAGAAAGGAGTCAAGTTGAGGCCATGGCTTGGTAGCTTGCTCCTTTCTTTTGGGCATCTGGGATCTGAGTAGCTTTGCAAAATACAAAAGCTTCCATGAACAAACCCTGGAATTATTATTCCAAATTAGAATTTGCAAGCTCAAAATTAATGTTGACATCATGCCAAACTGTAACAGCATACAGGTTTGATCCTAAGAGAATTACTAATATGGAGTGGTTAAAAGCAAGTGTTGTTCTATGTAGTTGTCCTGGTTTCAGCTGGGATGGAGTTAACTTTCTTAGTAGTCGGTGCAGTGCTGTGTTTTGGCTCTGATGTGAGAACAATGTTGATAACGCACTGATGGGTTTGTTGTTGCTGGGTGATGTTTATGCTCAGTCAAGGACTTTCCAGTTCCTTGGGCCCTGCCAGTGAGAGGGCTGGAGGGGCACGGGGAATTGGGAGGGGACACAGCCAGGACAGGTGACCCAAACGAGCCAAAAAGGTATTCCATACAATATGACGTCATGCTGAGCATATAAACTGTGGGAAGAAGAAGGAAGGGGGGGGGGGGGGGGACATTTGGCATTATGGCATTTGTCTTCCCAAGTAACCATTACACATGATGGAGCCCGGCTTTGCTGAAGATGGCATGAACACCTGCCCATGGGAAGTGGTGAATTAATTCCTTGCTTTGCTTTGCTTGCATGTGCAGCTTTTGCTTTACCTATTAAATTGTTTTTATCTGAACCCTTGAGTTTTGCATTCCTTTCCAATTCTCCTCCCCATCCGTCTGGGTGAGGGGGAGTGAGCGAGCGGCTGCGTGGTGCTTGGTTGCTGGCTGGGGTTAAACCACGACAGTAGTTCAGCCAGTAAGAATATTATCCATAGTGTTGCAAGATCATAAAAGGTAGATTCTGAACATGAAGCTTTCACTTAATCTTCCAATATCTCTTCCTAAGTTTCTCAAAAGGATTAAGCAATGTTAATAAATGAATAGGGGTATGAAACAGGTCACTGACAGAACAACAGGGAGATGGTCACTGATGAATACTGCAGAAAAGCAGAAAATCAAATTAAGTCATGCACATTAAAAGAAAATATGTTTCTTATTCTCTGGGAAATAATAAACATTATTGATAGAATAGCATGGCCTGGGAAAATCTCTTATGACAAGTCAAAAATTAGTATTTTACAATTCACATACCAGCTTTACTATCTAATTCAATGTCTTGACTTTCTAATTACCTAAGGTCTTATTTTATTTTGCTGTTTCAAAAAAAATAACATTTTTTTTCACTTTAGAAGTGGTGGTAAACAGATTTCTGTCAGAAGCTGATGCTTCTATGAGTTGATATCATAAATCAGTAACCCCTGTGGTTCATCTCACTTCTCTTGGAAACTAGTTTTAGAATGGCATAGAATATTCTGTGGAAGAGTTTTCTTCCCTGTCCACTGAGGGAACTGGGACACCTATCCCAAAATAATTTCTGAATGTCAATAAAAGGGTGTGGTGAATCATATTCATAAAGCTTTATGCTGTTTTCCAGAACTGTAATGGAAAAATACTCCTCCCTTCCCTTTTCAAGATTCCCCTAGAATCAAACATCAGACTTGATCATTCTTGCCACAGCCCTTCTATTTATATTCTTTAAATGAATAATGGAGTATTCACAAAGATGACTAGGAGGTTTGAAATAAAGCACTGAAATGGGATCCAGCCACAGGATCTTCATTAACATATTCTGATTTTAAAATGGAGAGTTTCTAGGGTTGTTGGGTAGGAATAGTCAAGGCATGTATGGTATGTTGACCCAAGGCTGTTTAGGGCTTGTGTTATACAGGGGCAACAGCAGAAAAATATATCTATGTTAAACTAATAGTGATAATTTTTTTCAAATACGCCATTATCAGGTTCTGATTGGAAGGAAATCAAGGGTGATTTATATGTTATTTCTTGCTTGCTTTCTTTTCTCAAGGATAGCATTCCAAGCCCTGAAGCTGTGTGGAAAAAGTTGAAAATTTAGGTAAGAACAGGAGAACCACTGAAGAATCAAGTCCAAGTAAGGAAACATTACATAACCTGACCTTATTTAATTATATTTGAAGTATTCTACATATTTCTATCAATTGTCAAAGGAATTTATTAGAAATCATTATTCCTTCTTATATTTTGTGCTCCTACTGAAATAAGTTATGCTAGGCAAAAAAAAAAAAAAAAATGTTTTCCAAAAGATTAGGTGCCAGAAAAGTTTAAAGATTTAATGTAAAAGTTACTTTGAATACCTTATGAAAACAACTTAACACCCCCTTCCCTTCAGCCCTCCCTTTCCTCAAAAATCTACCGAAAATCTTTTTATTTGCTAAGGGCATCTTGAAACATCAAGTGCCATATAAAAATCCTCTGAAATATATTTCTGACATGTAAGAACTGCTTCACATTTCAGAAATTTGTCACTGGAACATTAGTTAAAAACTATAATATCATACTTTAACCTTTAGCCTTTCTTTGGTGATGGAATGCTTTTTCTTTATGGCTTATGTACAAATGAGGCTTGTACTGAGCCATAGTACATCATGTCTGCCTTATTACTGTGAGTTAATAGTAGTCTGAGGACTGCTTTTTTTTCTCAGCTCTGCTGTTTATTCTTCTTACCCAGAGGTCAGTAGCTGCTCCAACCATCAGGAACTGCTGAAAACATGTTCACATTTTCTTTTGAACCAGGTGCTGATTCTGCGACTCTGTATGGAAATCCTTACCAGTGAAGAAGAGCTGTAAAAATACAATTTTCAAGCATAAGTTAGAGATATAATGGAAAATTTAACAGAGTTATTTTGTAAGGTTTACAGTAGAATTGGATATTGTCAAAAAAAAAGAGGTATTTTACATAGAAGTGGTGTAATAATGCAAAGCAGGACTTACTGATGTAGTTACAGGTACAGTGAGTCAATAAATGAGGTCTCTAGTTTTTCAAAAGACTATGTTCAAACTTTTTTTTTTTTTAATTATTGCAAGATGGAAGAATGAGCTAATATATTGTTTTCTAGTATTTTGGAAAAATTCTGAAGTGATGAACTTGTCTTTAAAAAGCAAAAATTAGTAGAAAACTATTGAAGGGTTTGCTTTTCTATAGAAGCCAAATGAAAATAATTTCTGTTTCTTCAGTTACACACATTGCCTGACTTTAAATAGCGAAAGAAAATACCTGCACAAGAATAAACTGCATAACAAGGTTATGTATACCAGGTAAATCATGGTTTTTCATCTAAAACAAAGGGAAGAGATTTTAAAACTATTCTTTCAATGCAGAAGTCATCCCATTACTCTGGATCACAAAGGACTAAATGTATTAGAGCTCACTGAAAGGTCAGACTAAATAGCACTGGTGTAGGACTCCCCAGTCCTGAAAATGTCTGGAAAATTGCCTGATTTAAGACTGTAGCTTTCAGTTTTACGATAAGGATAAACCTAAGAGATGGATTCAACAAAAATATCTGTCTATCACGTGGGACCCAGCTCAAAAAAGGTCTAAGAGCCCACATGTTGATGGCTCTGAAGACATAGGTGTTCTGCCCCTCTGCACGTTTTTAAGGCCCCCTCAGTAAAAGTGCCTCTGCCCAAGTGGAGCATGACAATCCCTAATCTTCCCTGTAAGGCCCTAAAGCAGCTTGCTTAGAATATGCTTAGCAAGTCAGTTCAATCAGGGCCACTGCAGGAGGGTACCACATCAGCAGGAGGCATTACTTTCCAGGGTTCTGCTATAACCAAGTTAAGCAGCAGCACAACAGCTATTTATCCTGAAGTCTGTTGTCTCATACAGATTGCCTGCATATAAGACTTAGAAAATAACCAAGGCAAATCAATTATCATCCTAAAACACATCATCAATAGTCTGCTTTATGCCCTGAAACATGATTCTCTGTCTTTTCACAAATTTATTTTGATTGATTTATTATATATCCCTTTGGTGAAGAGAAAACTGACAGTCCATGGACTGCAAAACATTTTTTCTGTTTAGAAGTGTTGGTTTACTAAAACCTAAATAGTTAGGAATTGAGTCTATCTTAGCTAGAGGTTTCTTTTCTTTCTTTTTTAAGATAACAGTTAAAGAAGTCCAGACATGTTAATATTTTGTTAATACTTTGATTTTTCATGAAATATATTACTTTAACTTTTCAATTTAAAACATCCTGTCAAAGCAACTAGAAATAACATTTTTAACTAATCTGAAAAGCATTTTCTTCTAACTTTTATTTTGAAAGTGTTTGAAATTTAATATTTATTTCAAAGAAAACTCAGAATTTGCACAGAAGATCCTATTCTTATCTTTCTGTATCAATTAAGGGAAAAAAATGATATATGTGTGCATTATATATTAATTAATCACACACACACATATCAATTCATGAAGAAGATTGATGCCTGTAATCTTCATAGACAAGTAACCTGTGATTCTTACTGACTGCTGCTGGAGCAGCAGGATTGGTTAAAAAAATCCACAAAAGAACAAAGTTAAAAAAAAAAAAAAGAGATGGCAATGGCATTTTCAGTATTGTATTATGTAATTTTGTTCAGAAACTTAAATTAATTTACCATGATGCTAAAGTGTATGAGATCTGTTTACACCTCCAGTTCTGCCCCTTGAGGAGTTGCACAACAGAATTATAAGCCACATGGAAACAAGTCGTAGGTTTTGTGACAGACAGAGAGTAAATTGTCTTGTCAGTCTCACAAGCAGAGCATCTGAGGGTTGCAAATGGAATCTCATCAAACTTAATTTCTATTCCACTTTGTATATCAAGTGCCCCAACTAAAATTCCACATTGTACTGTCACTGAAGGAACTTGCTTCTTCTGGACAGCTACATTCCCTGAGCCTGTCACTACTCTCAAAAGGCAACAAAACTGTCCTTAAGAATTAAAACTCAAAGATGATATAAACAGAGGAAATTCACTGATCGTTACTGCCATGTTTTTACCTATCTAATTGCAAAGTGAGAAAGACAGTTTTATTTGGCTTGCATTAAGCACCTATCAGCAAGATCCATGCACTGTTTGGTGAAACTGTGTGGAATATGTAATGTTATGGTAAATTCCATTGGAAACAAAGACCAAATAAGGTAACAATACCTCACCATCCTGTCTGTTTTGCTTCTATTTTATAAAGCTTTCCACATTCTTGTTTCTCCAGAGAGCACCGAGTATTTCTCAGTTCCTTGTAAATCTGGTGTTTCTCTCAGGTGCTCTCAGCTGCTGTTGAAGCTGCTAGCTATTTCTAAAATCACCAGCAATAACAGAGAATGCAGTCCTTCCATGTACCTCAGTTCCAAAATGTAACTTGAAGTTTGGCATTATTTAGGGACCCTCTGATAGAAGCTGGCAATGTTGCATTTCACCTTCAGCCCAGTCTAGCAACGGTGTCTAAGCAGACAGTACGTAGCAGTTCATGCAGGGTGGAGACCAGCACCAGTATATTTGTGTTTCATTTATTATAAAATGAAAACCGTAATTTCCTGATGATCCTAACTAGTTTTGATTTGATAAAGACTAGGTTAGTATTTAAGCCCATGTTCATCAGCAAATCCCATGATGGTCTGAAAAACCCTTTGAAGCAGCCAGATTTGCTCTGCAGCAACTTGCCATCAATTGCAGTCCTGTCTTGTATGGAGATAAAATGGCAATGCTCAGCTCTCGGTGATTAATTTTCTCCCTGAATGCAGTAATTCTGGGCTTCTGATTATTCTTTGTGTGAAAGTCTGTGTTTTAAATCACACCCAAGAATCACTTCTGATTTTCATACAACCTTGCATTGATAACTGCTGAAGAAATGTGTGTACTTTATACATAACGTATATTTAAAAGTTAAACATGTAAACAGTACTGAAGTATGTAAAGAAGAAACATAAAACATTATTCACTGACACTAAAAAGAAAAAATAAGCAAAAACTATGTTAAAATGGATTCAAGGTTTAAAAAGGATAATATTAGTGTAGGGGTTAAAAAGTTAACATAATTTGATCCAAAAAGAAAAATCCATAAAACGTAGTTGTTATTTAAACCTGAAAATCCATATGTATTGTTGTATGAAGATGGATTTTCAACAGCTGTAATTCTAGCATGCAGATAATTTGAATTCCTCTGATGTCCTAAAACAACCATTCAGAATGATGGCTTAACTAACATTGCATTCAATCGTGACACATATCTACATTGTCAGATCTGAGACAGTTTTCATTTAAATATAGCTTCTAATAGAGTGGAAGTGTGAAGATACTTGTCCTGGTTTCAGCTGGGATGGTGTTAACTTTCTTCTTAGTAGCTGGTGCAGTGCTGTGTTTTGGATTTGGTGTGAAAACAATGTTGATAGCACATGGATGGGTTTGGTTGTTGCTGGGTGATGTTTATACTCAGTCAAGGACTTTCTTGGGCCCTGCCAGCAAGAGGGCTGGAGGGGCACGGGGAATTGGGAGGGGACACAGCCAGGACAGGTGACCCAAACTAGCCAAAAAGGTATTTCATACAATATGACGTCATGCTGAGCATATAAACTATGGAAAGAAGAAGGAAGGGGGAGACATTTGGCATTATGGCGTTTATCTTCCCAAGTAACCGTTACACATGATGGAGCCCTGCTTTCCTGGGGATGGCTGAACACCTGCCTGCCCATGGGAAGTGGTGAATGAATTCCTTGCTTTGCTTTGCTTGCGTGTGCGGCTTTTACTTTACCTATTAAATTGGTTTTATCTGAACCCTTGAGTTTTTCATTCCTTTCTGATTCTTCTCCCCATCCCTCTGGGTTGGGGGAGCAGCTGCATGGTGCTTGCTTGTTGGCCAGGGTTAAACCACAACAATACTCTAAGCACGGTATTACTTAAAGTGACATATTTTTTAATATGTCGTGTGACATTTAAAATGACATATTTTTAAATAATTCATAAAATAAACAGCATTCCAAAATTCTCAGAATCTTTCTTTAGAAGCTAACATCCTCAGTTTACAGAAAATGCAACATATGCTTATTTATAACAAAGGGATTTATTCAAAGCTGGTATTGACATATTTCTGACATTTGGCATAAAACAGGAGGATAACATTCTGATTGTTCATTTATGGATGAAAAAGTTAGATGGACAATCGAAGGTTGCTCTAGCAGTTTTAAATCATATGTATTATCTTATTGAATGTATTGAAAAATACGTTTAGCTGTCTTCCCAGACACTGACAACTAGGAAGTATTTTCAAAGCAATCTTGATTCATCTAAAGCAAGCATATAGTTCTACTGCAAACGTTTTCTTCAGTCAGTCAATTCTGTTACTACCTATTTCTAAACAATTATGAGAGCCCCGTAAGATTAATCTAAATGGAAAAAAAAAAAAAATGTACTCTTGAATGATTTCAGTTAATTATACCAAGCAGAAACTTGGCTGAGAAGGTGAAGTGTCATAATATGTACTCCAAGTGCTTCAGTATTCTGGAATAAAATTGCTTTGATCTTTGAAAAAGTTCATAAAAGAGGAATGAATATCACTAGCTGCATAATTGTGTATATTTTCCAATATACATTTTTTCCCTAAAAGACTGTAAAAGAGGTCTGGGACTCCACAAAAACAATTTAGGACTATTCACAAAAAGCTTACTTTATTGTCAGCTAAGCAGAATTTCACAGATCTACAAAGGTCCAGGAAAAATAGGCTAAAAATTACAAAATTTATTCTTTCCAGAAAAGTCTTTTGTGTGCAATAAATTATTTGACCTACAGGCCCAAATTGTGAAGCCTGAGGGGAAAAAGAGAGTTTGCCTCTTATTTTTCTTCATTTCCAAGGTACAGAATATAGCTTCCTATTTACAGACCAGATTAAATGCACTAAGTCATCGGGAAAACTTTGGGTTTACCATTTGCTTGGTTTTATTTGGTGTTTGTGTGAGAGTGTGGAGATGGGAAAAAGGTGCTCTGCACATGGATTGCAAAGCAGTCATAGCCCAGATGGCTACACCTGTCACCTGCATCTGTACACACGGCAAAGCAAAAAAGTTGTTTCTTCATTCTAGCAATGAGACATTTGGAAAGAAAAGGAATTTTATAAGCTTAATATCTAAACATGTTTAATCATAAACATTGCTTTTGCAACATGGACATCTGCTTAGAATTTTGAATACCTTGTATGAATTATTTTAGATACAAACAAACTTTTGTGGTTTGTTCATTTAACACAAATGAATAACTGACAAATATAAAATGTTATTAATCTGCATTTACAAAATGCCAGTGCACACAACATATTTTGGTTCTGTTTCTTTAGCTTTCTGGGGTATTATCAGCCATGCAGGACTGTATGTCACCAGAAATAATCACAAATTATCAGCTTGTTAGTCTTCTATTTCAGTGCTGAAGAGGGATAAAAAAAAAGGTCAAAAACCAAAACTGAAAAACATCAGGAACCTACAAAAGAAAAAAAGTATTTTCTATACATTAAATGGTTGTTTTAAGAACTCCAAATTATTTAGGTCCTTCACCAGTTTTAAGCCAAAATTTTGAGATTTATATTTCAGGCAGGTTTGAGCAGTTGTTGAATTACTGACCTGCCTGGGACCACATTTGGACCTCCTAAGATTCAGTTTGGACTGAAGAACCAAGCACCTAAGCAACTACTTTGTCAGTGTGATTCTTCTTCTCGCCATATCAGAGACTATCCACAGATTGCTTCCCATAGAGGTAAAACTGTGCACAATCCCAGACAAAATCAAGAGCAGTTACACAGATGGCTCAAAGAACTGCCACACTAATCAGTTCAGACAGTATGATCACTACACATTTAAAAATGGAATTCAACTTCAAATTGAGACCTCTAAATATAGTTGTCTGTAAAGGAGTTCTCTATATGTGACTTGGCTATCTAAACTGTCATTAGATCCAATGGAGGTCTGCTGAGATGACAGACTCCCTATGTACTTGGTTTAAGCATATTAAATCATCCCTAACCATTAGAAGGCACCCACCTCTAGATAATCATAGGTCTTAATTTAGGAGTCCCTTTGGTAGTGCCAAGTGTTATAATTCCAAAGCATGAGTTTGTAAGGATAGCAACTTTTAAATAAGCAGCTGACTAGTTTATAGTCTCAGCAACTCAAGGTATTGTGTTGAGGTAGTAAATGTATTCATGCAGGACAGTAAGAGGAGATGGGCAGTCCATAGGTCTTCTGTTTTCCCCCATGCAGGCTAATACGGAATTTCCGTTGTTTGGGGAACCTATAAGAATGATTTCTCCAATATGTGGATTATTTGTAGATATTTGTCTTTTAAAATGTTAATTAAGAAAACCCTTTAATTGAAAAATACATGGCTAAACATCTTTGACAGCTAGATATATAGTATGAGCAAAACTCAGTCCTGAGGTAATACTCCAGTACATTGAAAAAAGAAGGAAAATTTTTCTCTATACAAGTCACAGTTTAAATACTGAAAATTATGTATTTTTCTTTTCCCAAAATAACATTTCACTAGTTTATTAGAAGAATCTGAATTACATCAGAAAGCTTTGCAAGTCAGAGTTTCATTTTTTTGTGTGTGGGTGTACATTTTGCCTGTGAGTTCTTAAATTAACATGTTAATTACTTAGGGTTTGGTTATGTTTGTTTTTTTCCCAATTAAAAAACAAACAAACCAAAAAAAAAAAACCCAAAATGCAAAACTCAGAAAAAAACAACCAGTAAAAGAAATACACTCCTAGAGTATTGCATACAGCTGAGCTGGAGAGAATGTGAGTCTTAAACATGTGCAGTACTGAATTAATAAGGTAGAAAAAGTTTTCTTCTATGAGTTCCTGAGAGAAAGATTTATCACTTGCTTGTTGAGCCTGACTGACTGTGAAAATAAACAAGTAATTCCACCTCAGAGACAGCACATCATCAAAATTTAGCATGACACCCTGACTTACAAATTTTAAAGTCTTCACAAGAGCATTATGTTTCTGTTTGCCAGAATTCAGGCTCAGAGTTTAAATGAGTGCCAGAAGTGAAATTTCAAATTTTCAGCTGAAACTGGACCAATTAAGTTATTCAGCCTGATACCGTCTTTGAATTTCATCAGATTTACATTTCTATTAGTTTATCAGCTTCATAGGATGTGCTGCTTACTGTTAATGTAACATGTTTTGGGGGATAGTTAGCACTCCCATGCTGTTTCCTGAATCTGAAAATAAGTTTCTGGGGTGCTTTGATCAAGACAGAGGATTTTCAAAAGATTTTTTTATGGATCAGAGGGCTTTAAAAACAAGCCTGTGCTATACATGCTGCAGGGCCAGCGAGGTGAGATTTTATGCAACTGAATTGGAATTAGGCCTTATGAAAGCTCAGCCACCGAAGCCTGCAGAGGTTCTCTGGAGAACACTTACAGAAAAGTCATTTTCCTCAAATCATATGTTTTTTTTATGGTTGAATATTGAAAGTCTGGTTTTATTTCCTATGGAAATCAGGGTCAATGTGAATGCTTCTTTTTTTAGTATGTTTGGAATGTGACAGGCCCTGGAAGGTAGTTTCTCAATGTCTGTTAAATACCTGCAGGGGATATCGTGGAAGCCAAGTGAAAGACAAAATCATTGAAATAAAAATGAATTAGCTTTTTCTACATATTTTTCTGCTTCTTAAAAATAAATCACTCTTTATTTTTCCTTTTTATAGTTATATGAGAGACACACAGCATATATGATATTTAATTTCTTGCTGATTTTATTGCTTCCAAACAAATGCTACTTGGCTTTGAAATGATTTAAATCTGTTTATTTCTGTGCATTTTCACCCCATCTATGGATGCAAATAAAAAAATATAATTCTGCACTAATATTAAGAATATCTCAGGTGTGATTGGGACCCTTTTGATGGGTCCCTTTGATGATCCCTGAGACTAAGGTTCTCAGATGTGCTGCTGTTTGTTGCTGTGCCTTTGGACAGTGACTTTACTTTGTAGTTCTTTGCCAGGAGAAAGGATTTCACCATAGTGTCTTTGTCTATTTGACAAGAAGAAAATCTATGTAGTATCAGGCATGAGGGAGGAAGAACAAGAAAGGCAACTGTCAAATATATAAAATGATTGCAAACAAAAGTAATTGCCTTTTGATCTTTTCTATGAATCATCTTGCTCAAAGGTCTGTTATTACAGGACTTGAATACCCTATAATAATGATTAGAGGTTTACAATGCAAAATACACACCGCACAGAGTAACACTGAAAAGCTCGTGTCTTTAGGACAATGATTTTATTTTTACACAAGGTAGGTGGCTATGATTTTAAGAAAGTAGGTATGATATAGCAAGGGAAGAAACACATAAAAAGTATTCTTGCAAATAGGTGCAGAAAATAAAGGAATTCAAGGTTTTCGTTAAAAGAAATATTTCCAAGTTTTTTTGTCCTCTTTTTTGTTTATTATTTATTTTAGAGGTCACCATTTAAAAATGTCAGCACAATAATATCTTTAAAGCAACTCAAATCTACTTAATCATATTAATAAGGTGATAACTATGTCTCATGTTAACAAACAGCTCTGCTGAAAAAAGCTTTGGTTTCACAGATTATTTTGGTCCTAATTCCTGTGTCAAAAGCATTCAAATGACAATGTAATAGTAATAATCATTTGTTTATTTCAAGATTCCTCACTAAAATGAAGGTACAGCTTGTAAACTGAAATTTAGGTCCACATTAGTCTGCTTGCAGAAGTTTTAGTGCCCCATTGTTTTGAACTTACCCATCAGAACAGTATTGTGACTAGGAACCCAGAATAGAGATCCCTGGGTCAGTTATGAATAGTGTTTATGAAAGACACTTTTCCTGGGAATCTCTAGCTCTGACTGTATGATATTTTGACTGTGAAAACCTAGTGTAATGGCATCCACTTCCTTTGTTATGCAAATATTGAATAAATCCCTCAGAGTTACAAAGGTTCATATTAATTGTATTCAGCTCATATGTATGTACTTGATTATGTGAGAGGGAAAGGCAATGAAGCATACAACTCTAAATGAGAGAACTTCAATGAGATAATCACAGATTATTCTGCATAGGATCTTTTCACACCCACTTTTCACTTATTAATTTTCCAGAAGTAGGCTTTAAAAGACATAGTATTTTTCTTTGACATAGGTAGAGTATTAAACTGAATTCTTGGTAGAAACAGGAATGTAACGTGGACCATTTTTACCTCCATAATCAACATTCGATACATAGGTGAAGTACTGTAAAAGATGCTTACAGAGTTGGATTTGGCAGTCATTGATCTTTAAAAGTTGTATTTGTTTATTTTCGATTTATGTAGATACTTGTAAGTACCTCCTTTTAGCACAGTTTTCATATCCCAACTATTTATTACAAGTTTGTTTACCATGCATAGACCTTTTTTTGTGACTATGTTATCAAAATATTATTGATCATATCATGTTCAGATGTTGTGCTAGAAATATTCAGCAGCATTTTAGCTTATTGATCCCTGCGCAAAGCCCAAGCAAACCAACTTTTCAATCATTAAGAGTATAAGCAGCATCATTGTTCCTGTCTACAGCCTACCAGTGAAGATGTGTGTTACTGACCTCCTTCAGCAAAGTAACTGCAGGTACAAAATACTTTAATCTCCATCCAATAAAGTCTAAAGTCCTATTCAAAGTAGATTTTAGTTCCAGAGTGGACAGGCCAATACACTCCTTATGTATTCCTAACACTTTAGGAATTCATTCCATCATTTAGCCTTTCAGTTAGAAAAATAAGAGGAATGCCTTTTTCTTTCATTACTTTCTTCCATTAAATTAGTTGAAATTTTGGCTCAAACTATGGAGTGAGAAGTTAGTCAAGTAATGGATACATTCGTTTATATTTTGAAAGAATAACTGGCTTATTTTCCAGTTCACATTTCAAGTGTACTAAAGGTAAACATACCAGTTGATAACATTTTCTATCAATTGGCAAATGGTAGTGCATGGTATCAAAGTGTCACCTGGAAAACAAGTGGTGCTGTTGATTTTAAAATAACAGTTTTACAGTTTAAAAGAAGACCATGAAAAGGCCTATTCTTTTCCTGACTACAGTTCAGAAAGCTGCCTCCAGGCCTGAAACTGTAACTGCCTCTCCCACTTTCATGCCATTGTCAGAATTAAAATCTTCCTCCTTTTTAATCTGAGAAGTAAAAATAGTTTAAATACCACATCAGAGGACAAGTTTCACTTAGGAACACAATGAGCTGTACTCTATTCCATGGATATATTAGAGAACTAAAAAAAGACTAATAGTGATAAAGAAAAAGGATATGAGTTTCTTCCTGTGCAAATGACTTCAAAGAGCAATCTTTGAAACTAAAATAAAAACTGTAACACATATCTCATAAATTATTCTGGGGTATATGTGACACCAAATAAAACGAGTCTCGACTGATCTGTATTTGATAGTTAGCTGGGTTGTTCAGAGAGGTTCATTACTGACTTCATAACTCAGTGGTACTAAACATTCTTTGTGGTAAACACTGAAAGAGTGCTGGTAGGTGTGCGCTTAGTTTTCAGACTAATAACTATTGATGTTCACTGTAGCTGTAGGCACTCTAAAGGCCAGGTAGGGATGTCTTTTGATTTCCTTTCTTATTGAGGTATATCAGGTATGTGAATAAGGTCACTACTTTCTGTGACATGTGACAGTTAATATTGTATTACATTCTGCTTACATACCATATCTGATTTGATTGTCTAGATTATTTTTAGTGCAAAAGGCCTCGTAATTTATGAATGGCAAAACAAAAAGTAGAGCCCAGCATGCTGCCTGATCTTAATCAGAAGGTCAAATATGGGTGTAAATGCACAAAACAAGTATATAGTTGGTGTGTTCTTCAGTGTGCAGATCTCCAAAACAGATGTTTAGGCCTCTCACAGCATCTTCATCTTCTACTAACTTTGCTAGAAATTCTAACAGTTACAAAGATCCTAACTTTTTTACATTGATGGTACTTTATAACTTCAAAAGCTCTTTTTCTGATGGCATACCCTACTAGTATGATTAGTCCTATGATGCTGTAAATATATATGCATGTGTAAAGCAATTTCCTTTGTTCTGAGTGTGGTAGCTCATTATATTATGTAATCAATTAACTCTTTTAAAGATAATGTATTTATTGAATAACTTAAACTTCTACCATCATGGTCCTACAGCTATCTCAGTAAGAATAGACATGAGAATTTGTTTGAAACATGAGGGAAGATTAACAAGTCTCTCTACAGAAGTCAGCTTGGAGGGACCTAAGAGCAGGATTTGTCACCAAAACAGTTCATACAGTTGCTTCCTGCATCCTGTGGCAACAAACCTTTGGAGACCCTGAATCAGACCTTGTTTCTCCTGTGGAGTTAGTAAATATCAAGCACAAGTTTAATGCTAGTAAGGAAATATTGGACATGTTTCAGGAAAAAATTAAAGGAATGGACTCAGGGAATACAGATTCTTTCGTTACACAGGTTTTTTCACTTGCAAAAGTTACAAGAACTGCTTTTTAGGCTGCATTGTGCCAAGTGAAAGAATAGCCAAGACCTGTGCTATAGAACTGTAAATTCATTAGATTTTCTATAAATTATTTGAATGTTTTGGATTAAGTAATACAAAGTAAGTGTTGAAATTGCTGTCTAACTCTAGCATTGAGACTATGCTCAAAAGTGACTTTGTTTCTTTAGGAGTGTTTTCATAAAAAATATTCTTTCCAGATAAAAAGAAGTTTTACCTATGATATGTAATGAAATTTTAAAATTTATTCATGAAGAGTATTTCTGTTCTAAATCAATCTTGCTGATTCTAAATATAGTTTAAGTCCAATGTTCTGAAAAGTGTTCAAAGAAAAGGAAATAAAGCAGTTGAAATACACATGCCTTGAAATTACTTCAGAGGCTTAGCTAATAGAAATAAAAATTTCCATGATATAAGAATGCATTTGCCATCCAAATGAGGTGCTCATTAGAAAATAAAAAACACATGTTGGAGCAGTCTGCAGTACAACTTTTTTATCACAAAGCATTTGATTATGCCAACCATGTAATCATATCTTGATCCTTCCCACAACTGTTAGATGTGTTACTATTGGGTGCAACAGAGCTAGTCTGAGTGCAAAAATTAACACCATGGTTATGTTTGTGCAAGACCAGGTCTGCTTTAGAGGTTAACAGTGAAGATTCAGGGAATAAAACATAAACAGAACAATTCAGGAGTCACTCTTTAAGTGACAGTAAATACGAGTTAAGTGTATGTGACTTTAGATGAAAAGATATCCAGAGTCTCTGAATATTGCAGATACTATTTAAGTTAATAGAAAAAGTGCAGCAATAGCAGTAGTTCTCAAACAATTCATCTGAAGATGCAAAAAGCAGCAGTAAAATATTTAATCAATCATTTTTAGGAATGACAAAAAGGAGACCAATATGATACTGAAGGTAACGAGACAGAAGAAAAATCTTAAACAATGTGCATAACAAAGTGCAGGGAATCACGGTTTCCATGCTACACAGATGAATAATAAATACTGGAATAAATAATGGACTTTTATAAATAATTTTAAAAAATAATAATCTCTATTTGGAGAGCAGGGCAATTTCCCAGGAATCAGAGAAATCAAAAAAGAAACAGTTCTGATGAATTCTGTAAACAATGGAAAGTGACAGTAAAATGTGCTGTATCAAAAATCATAAAAAATATTTTAAGTATGATGCTAGTATTTTTGGATGACTTTCCACCATATGGGTTTGTTTTAAATTACCACCATGTATGAGAAATAAGGTAGGACTATGATACAAATGATTGAACTGGATAACTACAGAGACAGTGCTGTATATTGAAGATGATTAATTACCCAGATTTATTTAAGACCATGTGAAATATCAACTTTTTTTAATATGAGTAAGCTATGTGGGCAATTTACAAAATGGAATGAAAAGTAAGTGTTCTAACTTCCAAAAAAAATTGGAGATTTAGGAATTTACAGCCATTTCTAAATATTAGATTCACAGGCATAGCCTATTAAAAATGTATTGTTATACACATATATAAAAATATACAAATATTTATATATTTAATTATAATTAATACACATTTCTGGTTTTGCATTTCAGTTAAATGAAAATACAATTTCTTAAAGGTCTTTATTGTCATGATACCAAGGTGTGTACCCTGTTTTCAGATTTCTTATTTCTTTGGATGTGTCTGCATCTGGATCATGTGAAGTTGTTTCCTGCCTTTCTAATGATAACAGTGTCCACTGCTGTCGGAAAATAACCTGAATATAGTTATTAGCACTAAAGACCCATTTGTATTGCCTTTAAAATGAATTTAATTTTATTTACATGCATACATAAATGCTCTGGTGAAATTTACAAATTAAAACACCTTGGGTTTTATTTACTTCAAAGTGCATTTTAGTTAAACTTTGAATGATGCTTGAGATGTCACTACGTAAATAACTTTAAGTAAAGCCTAAAGAGACTAATTTTATCTCTAAAAAGCTTTAAATGTACATGGAAACTATCTGTGTTTTGACACAGATATTAAAGTACATTTTCTTGTACTTGTTCAACCATCTGTGAGCAACTCTTCTGCTTTGAGCTACTTTGGATAATGGAATGTAGTACTTTTAAAGTTCACAAGAAAATGTTTTGCCCATTTCAGCAGAAGCAGCTAGTAATATGACTTTTATTCTAGATAAAATGTGCATGTTTAATATTTTACTAACTTATCTAAATAATTATTCAAGTTACTTGAAATTTACATGTTCAAAAATATTTCTGAAATTATCTAAATTACATAGTGAATATTGGTGTGCATGTGTGTGTAAGGTATCTGTTCTGAGTACCTGTTTTTTAACATTTTGTTTGCTTTAGTTTGTTCCTTTCTAATGAGAGACTTTAGAAATGAGGTTCCTTGTAAAGCATTCAGGAACCTTTGTTACATACTTCCCTCCCTCCCTCCCTCCCTCCCTTCCTTCCTTCCTTCCTTCCTTCCTTCCATGAGCTTTGGATTACATCCACTGTGAGAAAGCTCCCACACTGAAACATCTATTTTCCAAGCAGCCAAATGAAGTACATTACAGCTCTTTCCCCATTCAGTTATACTTCTTCATCAGTGTAATAATCTTCCCCCATGCTTCACCGCCCCGGCCCCCCCACCCCCCACCCCCCTCCCCGTTCTGGAAAATCTGTAATTCCTTACTCTATTTCATTACATAGCTTTTCACAGAATCACAGAATGGTTGAAGTTGAAAGGGGCATCTACAGGTCATCTAGTCCAACTTTGCTGTTCAAGCAGGGCAATTTAAAGCTGGTTGACCAGGACCATGCCCAGAGGGCTTTTGAAGATTCCCAGGGATAAAGACAACCTCTAGTCAAACAGTTCCAGTCTTTGACCACCCCCACAGTTAAAAAAAAGTATTATCTCATGTTTAAATGGAATTTCCTGTATTTCAGTTTGTGTCTACTGCTTCTTGCTGTCACTGGGCATAAGTATCTGACTTTGTCTTCATTCCTCCCCATTAGGAATTTACGCACACTTACAATCTGAGCCTTCTCCAGGCTGAATAGTCCCCGCTCCTTCAGCACCTCATACATCAGATATTCCACTCCCCTAATCATCTTCATGGCCTTTCAGTGAACTCCCTCCAGTATGTCCAAGTCTCTCCTGTACTGGGAAGACTGACATGGACCAAGAAATCTGGCTGTGGTCTCAGCATGGCTGAGCAGAGGGGTAGATGACCTCCCCTGACCTGCCGAAAATGTTTTTTCTAATGCAGCCCAGTCAATGGCTTTCTTTGTGATGGGGGAACATTGTTTGCTCATTTGATATTTTCAAGGTATTGCTTCAGATTTGATTGCCTTTCATTTCTTCTATCCCAGAAGCTGTTCCCTTTTTGGTTTGTTTGGTGTTTTTTTTAACTTTTCTTGACTTCATACAAAATATAGTTGTTAAAAATACATTTTCTCAGTATTCTGAACATTGTTTTTCTTCCATTATTTGTAATATTTCTTTTTTTCATGACTACAATCAAAGGAATAAGACACAGAAACAAAACAGATCCTCAAAGTGAACTGGATTAAAGCACTTACTGTTTTGTCATGTCACTTTACCTATGCATTTCTACTACCTTACTGTGTTTCTGTTTCTAGCATGAGAAATTTCAGCCGGATCATTGTTTGATGGTGTTGAGTAATCCCATGTTTAATATACTTTGTTGTACTTGGACTATTATATGCCTTTGTTTTATCCAAATCAAATGTATTTATGTATGTGTAGTTACGGTATATTGCATTATCCTCAAGACAGGCTTGTCTTCTTTATTCCTTCTCTGGGGTCATGTTACACAGAATAAAATGATCCATTTATATTGAAATAGGGAACTGATTTCTTTCAGTATGAGAAAAAGACAAGGAAAAAAGGAAGCCTTCCCCTAAGTTCATATAAACTTACAAAATCTTATGTATGAGATACCAAAGACTGTTTCTTTCCTGTATTTTGGAAAACCATGTAACAAGGAGAATAAAAATGAGTTAATAGTTTTCTTGCTTGCCTGTTTTCTTTAAAAAGAAATGGTTGAAAATCCTGTAACTGTTGTGTGAAAAATCAAGGTTGTTTCAAGAATTTTTATGCTTGTAAGGAGTCATATAAAATTTTTTAAAGATTTTTAAATAATCATATACAACAGGTATAGGTTCTGTTTTCCCTGCTCTAAAATGCCCACATCAGACTTCATAAGAATAATGTAATCTTCTGGGCATAAATGAGGAGCAGAATCTGGGAACAAGTGGAAACTCTACTTTTTTTTCTTTGTTATTTTTTGTTATTTTTCTTTTTAAATGTATAATGACTGTTAAGGGTTTTCCCATTTTTAAGCAAAAATTAATCTATGACATCTGTGGGGACCACTGTACTCTGTTAGTGAAAACAAACTCTGCAGTCATAATAAAAATGTGCCTCTTTTTGTGATTGTTTGATCTATGAAGTCAGAGAAGGGTTATATATTCTGTTAATTTATTTTACTAACCACTACAGAATCTGTGCCATTATGTTGTGATATTTACTAGAAAACAAGTGAGTTGAAAAACAAATGAAAAAAACCTCATATATTAAATCCTTGTGTAGAGTTGATGGGGGGGGGGGGGGGTGTGTTTCCCCTCTTTTCAGCTTCATTTAGTCGTTATAGAACAGGGAGTCATACTGAAGAAAAATAAAATAAAATGCAAACAGTAAGACTTTTAGCTGTCAGAGGGAATTAAATCCTACAAAATGCAGCCAGTGTTTAAATAAAGACAGTGGGGGGTTTTGGGGAGAAGTTAGTGTTCACAACATATTACTCGTTTAAACGGGTTGTTATGGGAAGCACCAGAGTCCATGCCTTTAATAATACAGCACACAGCACTCAGGAGCATTCCTGGGCCCTGAAATGCATCTCCATATACTACTGCCCTGTTATAAGGCTCTCAAACATGTTTTGTCTTATGGCTAATAGCATTATCCCAAACAGTTTCTGAGCACAATCTGGGAGGTTGAATTTTCCAGGGACTATGCAACATAGGCAGTTCTCATGCAGTAACCTTATGCCAATAGCAAAAAGAATGTCCCAGAGCAGTCACAGGCCACTCTGTTTAGCCAGCTTCAATGCTTGTGAACGCTCAGGCATATTTTAATTTACTGATATAGACAGAGTCAAGTATTTTCCACCACTGTTTTCCAGTAAACTATCAGTGATGCTTATTAAGGTGTCTCTGAGTGAAAGTAATGATGGCTTATTTTGGGAAAGATTTAACATTTGGAGCAGCCAAATAATTGCAAATGTTATGAATTTAGACAAGCCCCCTATTGCTGTTTAAGGAAGATTAGTTCAAGTAGATTTTTGCATGACACATAAACGAACAGCAATGCACATTACCTATGAGCTCAGAAGAAATGGTCAATAGAATGACTGCCAGCTACGAACTACCAAGCAAGTTGTATTAGCACTATCTTCAGTTATTTGTGGAGTGGTCCCTGACAGTTGTTTGTGGGGTGGTTTTTTTCCAACCTTGAAGATGTAATAGTGTTTATTCAATTAGAGTTCCATCACGCAAACAAGGTTTTACCAAGATCTCAATATATTTAAAAATAACAAATAACCTTGTGTTACTTTCCTCTCACAAAGTGCTAGTTCAGAAGAGCTTTTCAGTTATGTGTTCTAAGATTTTGTTCCTGTCTGTCTGAAACACAGAAGAGCTGTAATCCAAGTACCTTGGTGTTTGATTTAAACCCCTGCCATTACCTTAATATATATGTACATACATATTATACTCTCCTTTTCTTTCTGTTTTTCTAAGGATGAAGTTTTCCTTGGTTTTAAAATAAATAAATTAATAAATAGATATATTTCAGAGGAAAGATATCAACTTTTTAGAACCTGCTCTAAATACAGAAAGCAGATTATGAGAAATGGAGCGATGAGGAAAAAGTTTACTTGCTAGGCCCACATAATATGTTAATGCAAATCATACTGTGGCCTGTTTTCACCATTTATTTCAGGTCCTGAAAACTGGCCACGATTCATATGATTTGAAGTCATAGTCATAAAAGCAAGATATATATCTCCAGAAGTGATACAGGTGATCACAATTAGATGCATAAAAATATACAGTCTAAGCCATTTCCAAAGTATTCAGTTGTGTGAAATGTATTAAAGATTATGATGATGCATACTGCAAAAAATCCCCATGATTGTAACTTTCCAAGTTGAGATGAGGGCTGGAAAATGGTAAAGACTTGTGCAACATCTGAGACAAAGTGAGGAAGATACATGTGATACAACATGGTAAACAGCCCGTAGAGCAAGGAGGAAAACAAGATATTGTTTTTTGTAATCAGTATTTCTAGTGAATATTGTTTAAAGGGAAATTTTTTCTCAATTTCTGTGGAAACAAAATTGTTTTCATTGTTGATCAGTCACTGTCACAGGAAGAGTATGATGCAAAATATCTAGTAAAGGAAAATTGAAACATCTAAGTATCTGATGCAAATACTTGACATCAAAGAGTACAACAAACTTTCCACAAATGTTTCACAAATAAGTGCAAAAAAATAAAAGTACAAAGTTCAAAGATACCATTTTTAAGTTGTGAGTTTTATTTATAGAAGGGGCAGGATGTAAAAAGGAGTTACACCACAGCATTGGTTTGTACCTATGCACAATCATGTTCTTAAAAATATTTGATAATATATTATTATAAATGTATATTTAAATAATTGTAGTCTGTATTTGTAATCATATAAATTCTATGTAATTAATTACCATACTTGCTGCTAGATTCAAACACAAAAGGGGATTTTTATTTTCTTATTATTAGTTTTTTTGCTTTTAGTATCCAAACTGACTTCTTTTAGTACAGTTATTTGAGATTTCTTGAAAAAAATTGAGAGTATGTTGAAAATGGGAAAGATTACTTTCTTTTATTTCAAGGTGGATATTGTGCCCTTTTTAGCCATATATTTTACATACTTATCATTTTCAAAATGATTTCATTGCCTTGGGTGTCTGGCTTTCAAGAGGTATTTGGAAATACTTATACACAAAAGAACATGTTTATGGGAGCGTGTATAGATATGTAAGTAGGAATCAAGAAAGGGAAAAAGTATAGGCACTGCTTTCGGATGCAGTTAATCACTTCAAAGTGGATGAGCTTTATATATTTGGGTTTTTAATAACACACAAGAGTACAAACAAGGAACATGCACAAAGGGAAATACGAAGAGTAATTGAATGGAAAGTAATTGAAATGGAAAAGGGAAAAATATAAAAACCACAAAGGAAATTAAAAAGAACAACAGAAATACATTTAAAATGTCACCTTATTCATACTTTGAAATGAAAATACTGACAAAATTCCAATCTTAGACATTTTTGGGGGGAGGAAGGGAAAGGGAAGAAAACATAAGTGAGTTACTCAGCTAGCAATATGGCTTTCATCACACTTTGCAAATTTATTTCTTGATAGAATGCAGGAAACTCTTTCGTCCCACTTAATTATACAATTTCCCTCCTTTGGTTTTGGATGTTTCACATATTACTTTTTCATTTTGGATGGATTTTCTCTCTTCCTTTATTATTCTTTTAATGTCTTTTCATATGGCTCAGTAGATATTGCCAACACCATACTTATTTCTGTTATCAAGGCGCAGATATTTATAATCATATGCTAACATTGATAACATCAGTGCTCTCAAAGCCAATAATTAAGGGTATGACGTGATTAGAAAGTGGGTAGAAAAGTAATTCAGGGTAATCAGAAAGGGGAGCTAAATTAAGGGATTTTTATAGTCTTGGCTAAATACAAATTTCATAGTTTGAAATATTCTTTTCTATTCTAGAGAAAAAAGGCACACAAATGGCACTTATTGCACTGTTTAAATGTCTTCTATTCCAGATCTTTAGCAGGAAATAATGAAGAGATGATTTGGAGTTTTTATTCCCCTTCACTTTTCTAAAACTACGATGGATCCAATCAATTTTGTTTTCACTTTGGACATGTTTTTGCACATTTGCTGAACATACATAATGAATCCAGTCACATGTAATATTATGATTATATTATAGCCATGGAGTCTTTACCTGGGACTTTTTTGTTCCAGTTCTTCAAAATAAATCTTCATTCCTTCTCACCAATAACTGGAACACATTTTTAACAAAGCTAAGAAATTATTCAGTAAAGTTTTAATAATAAGACATATTGGGCTGATTGTATAGATTGAAGAACATAAGATACCCTCAGTGAATATTTTCTTGACCTTTTTGATTAGTCACTATTATTTGGTTGACTAAAAAGATTATAAATGGTGGGTTTTTTTCAGGTAAACTGTAGATCTTCAGGAATATGGATAACCTGGGAGTGTCAATTAATGGACGATGAATCAAATTTACTATCTGGAAACAATCACCAGTTCCCTGAAGGAAAACATAAACTATTAAGTCTTTCCCAAAAGTTCAAAGAGTTTTTAACACTAGTATCTTATAAACTGAGGAGATAGGCATAGTGAGGTTCAGATTCCCGCCACGCATGATATTGATAGTTACCCATAGTCTTCCTTTATCCCAGTAGGAGATCAGACCTTTAGATGCAATAAATCTAGTCTCAGTGTTAACATCTGAAATAAATCAGAGAAATTATAAAGTGTGCATTTGTCTCCATTTTCTGTAGGGGAAACCTAGGGGTAATTAGCTCAGATGCAGATACCAAAATTGTGATAGACACATCCCTATGACAAGTGCTGTAATTTTGTATTGATCACAGGCTCTCAAAGAAGTCTTTGGCTGGGTTTAAACTTATTGCGATGTATTGAATTATATATTTGATAAACAACAAATGCGCTACTTCAGTCAAAAAGCAATGTGTTAAGGAAATCTCATCTAAAAGATTCCACTTAGAAAATATTTATTGACACATAGACATGGAGAATGTCTTATTAAATTCTGCGCTGCAATAGTTTTCATTAACAAAAAATAAAAATCACTTCATGAGGCATCTCAAAGCTGAATATGACTGTCTATGAAAGCTGGAAGAGAGGAACAGAGATGCAAATAATAAAAATATACAGATAATTAAATTACAGAGTGTATTTAAAAAAGTAAGATGGTTGTATGAACCAGAACAATTACATGTTTCAGTAATAAATGAAAGCAAGTGTGCTGAGTCTGAAGTCATTATATCAGACTCTTCAATCTTGCAAGCCAGTGTGAATCTAGAATGGACAAGTGCTGTTTGTAAGGATGTAAAATTTAATTACATTTGGATTAAAACTGTAAAAGAGATAACCAATGTGGTAACACAGCAATGATATCTAAAAGATAAGTGATCAAAAGTAGTTATTGAAATTATTTTTTTTATTAAAAGTTTTCCATGTAATATGTAAATTAATTCAAATTCATTCATAAAAATAGATATTGCTCTACAATATGCACATTCTAATCCATTTGCAGGATTTACCATCAATTTGGGTGTTATTTAAAACTGTTCTTAATTACTAAAACACATAAATAATGAATCAAAGTCTCCAGAGAGACCTTATTGCAGCCTTTCAACACATAAAAAGGGTTGATAAAAGAGTCTTTTACTGCGGCCTGTAGTGACAGGGCAAGAGGCAATGGTTTCAAACAGAAAGCGGGTAAGTCTAGTTTTAGATAGGACATAGAAAGAATTTTTTTAAACTATGGGTGGTGTGGCTCTGGTACAGGTTGCCCAGAGAACTTGTGGATGCCCCGTCCCTGGAATTGTTCAAAGCCAGGTTGGATGGGGCTTTGGGCATCCTGATCTAGTGGAAGGTGTCCCTGCTCATGGCAGGGAGGGTGGAACTAGATGATCTTTAAAGATCTGTTCCAACTCAAGCCATTCTATGATTCTATGAAAATCTGCCCTAATATTTCTCTACTGTATAATCTCTGTAAAGGTACTGAGAACTTTTTCCAGTAAAGAAGTTATAGTAACTTAAGTGGGTGATTACTGTCAAAATGCTTACAGGTTTTTAGGAAAACATTATTTTAAATTGTCCTGTTTTGGTTTCTGCTAAATGTGTTTCTATGTGTATAATTTCAGCTTTCAAATATGGAAAGCTGCTCTTCCTTTATTTTAGCATATTATTTGTTTTCTATACACTTCTTTATTCTGAACACAGTAAAACTGGTCATTCAGGAAACAAGATATTACCTACCCAAAGGACATCTGCTGCAGATGGTTTGTCTTTGGCAACCATATGGCATACACATTTTGGCAAAAAGGTAAGTGACTTTTTTTTTGCCAGCTACTGTGCAGTAGCCAGATATTTTTGAAGCAAACCTATAAATAATACATTTATCCACCTCTTTCTCTTTGTCTCTCCCTGTTTTTCTTTCTCTGTCTTTACTTAAACCTAGTAACATAATTTATGTAAAAATGTGTGCTGCAAAATGACAGAAGACAAAACTTGTATACATTCAAAAGAAAAATAATGCAGAAAATATTTCAATTCTTCAGGGCTTTTTTTCTTACAAATCCTGTTTCACAGAAATTGAAACATATACCAGAAATGTCTCAGAACTGATGGCATATAATTTCATGTAATCATGAAATGTTTCAGTAAGGTCAAACCAAAATATTTTGCTTTGCAAGGTATCTGTTATTGTAACAGGCTGCATGCATATAACTGGATCTAGAAACACAGCTTAAGATGCATGTTGCAGTTATGTCATGACTCCATGCTAGGACATGGCTTGGATAGTGTCCTTCCTTTTAACACCTCCTCCATGAGAAAGAAAATCACCTGCAATAGGCGTTCTGAGACACAGTTTAGAAACCAAGCATAGGAATCACTACTCCATGATACACAGATGGAGTATACCCTTTCTACTTTTTAAGGTGAATAGAGATCATAACCTTGAAATCACTGTTGAAGCACTATGCTTGCACTTAAAATTGCTTGAGACAGTTAGGCATAAGCAGTGATCCTCTTTTGTCTTTTCCTTTTTCCTTTAGTTGGATGGAACAATCCACTTACCTGTCCAGTACCAGGTGTGAAAGAAGCCTTTAGTGAGAAAGTGTGTTTGTTTAACCAAATGTAAATTTTTGCAATATATAGTTGAGGCAGCTAGCCAAATTTGTCTCTGATGTTGATGTTGACCTTTTAAGGCACCATGCCTTTCCTAAATCAAATAGCTAAAATAAGTCAGATAATCCATGCCCTGACATATTTTTTTTCTCTACATTGACATGAAGATGTTATAGTTCAGAGGTAAACTACACTGTTGACATGATAGGTGACTTGAACCCCACTGAGGACAATCTAATTGCTCTTGCCTAATCAATTGCATGGAAACATCTGCTTTTAATATGATTTAGGAATCAAGTACTTTTGAGCAACTACATTGCATAAGATGTTTTCTCAGGGTTTTTAAAATTATAAGATACATTCCACTCTAAGGAGGGTAAAAGAATGGACACACCTATAGTAACACAAAGAGAACAGTTATGTGTGGAAAACAATATTTTGTTTAAAGACCTTTCCTGAAGGTGAAAAAGTTAAAGTTATATTTGATTTTTAGTTGCAAATAGGTTTATTTTCCAGATGGGTTTCTGGAACAATTTAATACACTAAACAAATAGCAGTTTTATATAAAACCTACATAAAACACTAGCATTTTGGGGAATATATATTTTAAGTATGGTTTCATTTTTGCTTTTTTTCTTTTCTCCCCTCACCCCCCCACCCCCCCACACCCCTTTTTTTTTTAATGATTAAGACCCTTACCAGCTTTCTCTCCCGATTTTGCGGCTTTTCCACTTGTGTGGATTCAGAATAATAGTACCACACCTCATTAGTACAGGACACTTTTATCTAGGCATCATGAAAAAGGCTGATCACTTTCTGAATTTTTTTGTGTTCAGATACCTATTGTTAGGATAGCATGATTTCCTCTCCTTTTCAGGTAACTGCATGAAACAAAGTATATTTAAAACAGGAAAAGCATGGAATTCAGTCTTTAGAAACATCTGGCATATCATACATCAGGTCGTACTTCCCTTATGCCAAACTTGAATGGCTTATCTTAAATAACTTAGAGAGTAGTATGTGTATAAGTGAATAACAAACATGAAAACCACCTCCTCTGTCCCACACTGATGGCAACTGTCAACTTCATTGCCAACTGGATCCAACTTATTTTTTCCAAAGTTGTATATTCCTAAATCCTTCCAGGATCTGCCTCAACTTATGTGTTCAGGAGGACTTGCTTCGACTGAAGGCAGACATCATCATTCTTGACTAAGCTGTCTCCAGCAAGTCACACACAACACAGAGTTTTAGATCTGGGATTTCCTTCATCTGATATTCTGCTGGGGTTACAAAGGTCTTTCAAAGTTATCCTGGGCTCTCACTTAAAAACACCTTTAGCATTTATATATGCAATGTCTTTGTTGTTTATTGCATCAGGTTCTTGTATAAATGTAGTTTGTCACAAATACAAGCATAAGGCAGGACACAAAAAACATGAATACTAAAGCTGAGGCTTCTAGAGATAGAATTTTGTGTAAAGTAATACTGCAAAGTTGAGAAAATAAATTAATTATGTTGCTGCAGCAATGCCTATCACAACCTTCGGTGATGGTGATTTCTTAAAGGTGATTTCTATAGAAGCAACTTGCAAGCACACAGTAACCAACAAAATCTGATTTTCCATGGCTTTTTGTCATGTGGTTGGATTTGTTGGTCCCTGGTGCAAATCCAGTTAAAAACTTGTTTCTCCAGAGTTTAATTAGGTTTAATGATTCACTGAAGTCTTACTGTATGAAGGCAGTAAGTTTTTCTTCTCATTTGGCTGGCTATTTTCAGAAGCTTGAAGCACATCTTTATGTCTATGGTCTCTATTATATCATCTTGATCTGTATGATGTCTTGATCTTTCTAGCAATTCTGATTGAGATTGACCAGAAAGTTCAAAAGATACTGAGATGAAGCAAGGTTGACAGAGTGTTCTGTGCATCCAGCCAGGAACAGAAGAAGCAGATAAGCTTAGTTTCCTTAGGTTAAAAGAAATCAGAGGTGTTCACAATTCATATATTCCATCATTGCAACTTAACCAATGTAAACACAATACCATGAAATCTAAGTATTACAATTGTACTGAAATGAGATCAGCTTTATATGATGACAGATAAGTAGTTCAATACTGAAATAAGATTTCTGACGTTCAGCAAAGTATTAATGAAAGTGTATGCTTACTGAAAGACAAGTGGTGTTTTGGAAAGGACATTATATAGGCCGCTAAATGTCTATATAAGGTCTTCTACAAAACTGAAGCATGAACTGAACACATAAAAGAACCATGACTGAAACTTTTCTATGTATTTCAAGTGCAAAGTAGAAATTAGTAATGGAAAGCGTATGAAGGAATCATATTGAAGATAGTAACCATATAGAAAAATGCATAATATAATGGAACACGAGTTGACTGATATATGCATAAATTGTAGAAAATACCGAATTATCTGGATTCAAGTTTCTGAACAGTTTAACCCACAGTGTGGGTACTGGTACAGAGTGATACACTTGCTATTTATTATATGAACATGAGTAAAGAAATGTCTGTGAACAGTGTTCACTAAAATTGTGCTGCTAGACTAGTCTGGGGAAGACTGGTTTCTGGAGACATTCTGGTGTAGCCCATTGTGTTTGGTGACATGCTCCATCCTGAGCTACCAGAAACAGTTGAGACAAACAGCTGGAGAGTAATATCTGATATGTCAGCTGCAGACAGTAGCCAGCAGACCTTGGAAGGAACTATCAACACTACTCACTCTCCATGTTTGTTTAAGATTTTACAGTAAACCCGGTGTTACTGAGTATTCATAAGTGTGTGATTGTGTCCTTAGACACAATCAGATTTCTTAAATCCTGCCTAAGCTACTAAATGTAGCTGAAGAATGATCACATTAATCTAAAGTATAATAATCATAAATAGATAAGGGAAGCATATATTTTTGCTATTCAGCCAAATAACGAAGTACAATCTTTACATATCAGCTTATTCTTCTATTAAACAGCAATTTTCAGAAAAAGTAACTGTCTTGGTTTACCCCAGATTGCAACTAAGCATCACACAGACACTCATTCAACCAGCCTAGTGGGATGGGGGAGAGAATCAGAGGGTAAAAGTGACAAAACTTGTGGGTTGAGATTAAGACAGTTTAAGAGGTAAAGAAAAACCATCCACACAAGCAAAGCAAAGCAAGGAATTTATTCACCGCTTCCCATGGGCAGGCAGGTGTTCAGCCATCCCCAGGACAGCAGGGCTCCAGCACGCGTAATGGTTACTTGGGAAGACAAACACCATCACCCTGGATGTGTCCCTCCTC
The DNA here is from genome assembly GCF_963210335.1 of Falco punctatus. Lineage (NCBI taxonomy): Eukaryota > Metazoa > Chordata > Aves > Falconiformes > Falconidae > Falco > Falco punctatus. The sequence goes on from NC_137581.1 coordinate 50,500,124, forward strand.
CTGCTTCCACGTTCCTCCTCCAGCTTTTTATTGCTGAGCAGGACATCACATGGTATGGAATATCCCTTTGGTCAGTTGAGGTCAGCTGTCCCAGCTGTGTCTCCTCCCAGTTTCTTGTGCATCCCCAGCCTGCTCAGTGGTGGGGTGGGGTGAGAAGCAGGAAAGACCTTGGCTCTGTGTGAGCACTGCTTAGCAATAATGGAAACATCCCTGTATTATCAACACAGTCTTCAGCAAAAATCTAAATCATAGCTCCGCACTAGCTACTATGAAGTAAGCTGTCTCTATTCTAGCCAAAACCAGCACAGTAATGTATTCCCAAATAATCCAAAATGTTATTAATCTTGGACTGTGCAAGAGAACAGCTACAACAGAATTCACATCCAACAATTCACAAACAAACCCCCATTTTTCTTAACTGTCAGTTTTCATGAAAGCTTGATCTTGATCAGTTGTTCCCAAAGGTATTTTTTAATACAAAATAATAATTTCACATTGTCTGCCTTTTTCACTTACTGTACTTACACAAAGACAGCCTGGAGTCACATGTCTGCAACAAAGCAGTGGATTCTATCACAGCAGGGGCTGAAGGAAGTGAAGAACAGAGCCTTGCAGAAGCAAGCTGGCGTGGTCTTGGGTGTCTTCTAAAACTGAGTCTGAATATCAGTCAGAAAACTTTGAGAAAGTAAACAAAGGTCTGATTGTCAAGGAAATAATAACTGCTCCTTCAGTAAGAAGACTGACCACAAACCTATTCTGAAAAGCTCTTTCTCTGTTTTGTTTCTGAAAAGCTCTTTCTCTGTTTGGTTTTGTTTCTCTCTTGCTCTCAGTGATAGTCTTTATCTCCAGCCCCTCACTTCAGAAGCCTGAGGAAGAAAAGCCACTCAGAAGTGAGAAATGCAGTACAAAGAAAATGCTTACCACTCAGTGCTATAAGAAAAGCAGCATGATGAAGTAAAATGGTCATCCATATGCTCTCAGATCCTTTCAGACATTGTGCTTGTTAGCCCTAGGAAGCTGCCTATGCTGATGCTTCCGCATTAGCAGACAAGATCAGACCTCTCCTGCTCACCAGATTTTGAGGGAAATATCTCAGTGAATGCACATTTTAGATTTTTCCAATGGGCAAATTCCTGAAGTCATCTGGTCTGAAATAACTGAAAGAACATGCAGTTTCGGTAGGCCAGACCAGGACATTTTGCAGACAGGACATGTAGTTACCCTTACCTTTCTGAAAGAACTGAACAATTCTACTTAATAGTGAACACAAAAATTAATTCCAATAGGAAATTTAATTAAAGTGAGCTGGTTATTTTGAGCAATAGTATTTTTATATATATATAAATAAGCAGTTGTGAAATTTATAGGTTTGTTTTCTGAAAGTTAAGACAAAAAATTGGATGTATGAGTCTGAAATTTTCAAAGTAAAGCACTGTGATAGTAAGGAGGTGAGTAAAAGGTCTCTTTTCCTTTCACAAAACCATGGAACATTTCAGGCTTGTTAAAATCCATTAGCTGTTAATAAGTTGTTAAAACAAATATTTGAAATGAAAGGTTGATCCTTTTCTCATTTTTACCATAAAAATCATACTTTCACATGGAAAAGCACAACTGTAAAGCTAGTTACTGATAACAAATATAACTAAAAATGTTTAAATTCAATAAATGCTTTCCTTAGATGTGGTTATTGTTCTCCCCCAAAAGGCTATATAATTCTCTCTTGAAACAAATTGCAGTAGTATCACCACTCTAAAGAGGGTTTTAATAACAGTTTTTTAAGAGGTTTTAAATAACAAATCATTTTACCCAAAGGGTTTGGATAATTTCCACATAAAATTGGCCCTTAAAAAATGTCAGAACCATTTACAGTGATTAATGAAAAAAAGTACTTTTAGCACTCATAATATTTTACAATGCCAATTCCTTCATCATGTTTCAATAAATCAGTTATGCAAATGCCAGTCTTTTGGAATACAGAATATTACTGTTTTTATTTTCCATCAAAACTATAAGGTGATTTAAAGACAACGAGCTGTTAAAGAAAAGGACAAAAAGAGCAAAAGAAAGAAAGAGCTGAATGTTGGAATTCTTTCGACTTTATGGTATTATAGGAAAAAAAAGTTAAAAGTGGAGTAGAAGAATAACTGTTATTTTCAAAGTGAAAAGATGTGCATTTTTCCATATGTTTTAGATACAGCACAAGATGTTTCCAATGTTGTTATTTAAACACTCAAGTAATTAACTATAAGGACTGAACCAAGACCATTTTCTAACCACACCTTAAACGCAAAATTAAACAAAACAAGTTTTGAAAACTCTATTTTCTATTTACCTGAGAATTCACCACTACTCTTGTGCAAGGCTGTGATTTTAATGGTACTCTTGCAAACCAATGCAAGTTTACAGATTTGTGTCTGAAGTATTCATGCTTTTTAAGAAGTTAGTGTTTATTTTATTTTCAATTGATACAGAGTTTTTTTACCCATTGATTTAAGCACCTGACTGTGGTTACTCTCAGGATCAGAATATCTCACTAGGTGGGACAGAGTTCTGAACTGTTATGGTGAGCCCATGTTTCTGTAACAATAGATCTCAGGAATCTTTGTTACAGATAGTTTTATATGTTTTAGTCAACTTTTCATGATGGGTAATCATAGGACAGATTTTCTTTTGTGATTATCTGCCAGCTGCAGAATATCCTGCTACTTTTCCTCTGCTATTCCCATACAGATATTGTGCAGATTCTGTAGCCTAGATAAAGGCAAGCAACCCACTGGAATCTTTTGGCCATGGTAAAACAGCTCAAGTGTATAAGGATTTGTCCCACAGCTCCCATAAGACTTGTTACTGCACAGGAATGCATGCTCCTTCAGTCTTACCTCTGTGTAGACACTCCAATGAGCCCAGTACACAGTGTCTAGTGATGGCCCCAAAGGCTCTCTGTGAGGGGACCTGGTAGTCCTTTCCTGTCTTACCAGATGCAATGGATGTGGACTGCCTGCTCACTCCTGCTGGTCTCACACAAACAAACGTTGTGGTTTTGAGTGCATGGGATCTATAAGGCTCTCTGTAAATCTTAATATGAATAACAAAGGACCTAGGACCCTGAAACACATTGTGATGCATACTAAAAATTACGGAGCCTCCCTCTTGCTGTAAGTATAACAGCAGATGAGCTTTAAGATGCAGCTATCCTTTTTTTCACAGAAAGGTTAAATGTTATTTATCCAATAGCATATAGCTCACTGGAGGCAGGATTGGATTTCTTCATGATCAGCTGCGGTGATAAACTTCATGAAGCATAATGCCTTCTAGGCTTTATTATCCAGGATCTCACAGCTAGTGGCCAGCAGAGTTGTTTTGGGTTTGGTTGGCTGGTTTGGGGGGTTTTGTTTTTTTTTGTTGTTGGTGGTAGTGGTTTGGGTTTTGTTTGTTTGTTTGTTTGGTTGGTTGGTTGGTTGGTTGGTTGGTTGGCTGGTTGTTTTTTTTTGCTTTAGTCTAACAGTATTGGATGTGTTGTGAATTTATATGCCTGTCCACAGACAGTTCTTGTATGCTCTCTTTCTGGTAATAAATAAAGAAAAGTCTAATAAATTTCAATGAGTCTTCTTGTCCATCTTATTATGTAGGATGAAAAAGTAGGAAGCATGACCAGTTTTCATTGTATTCTGTGAGTTCAATCTGGATATCACTAGTTTTTTTCCTGTTTTTATTAACATGAAGGTCTGAAATGCCTTTCCTCAGCCAGAGTCTGTTGCTCTTAATGTATAGCCCTATGTGGAGGTAAATGAAGTTATGTGAATTTATATCAATTTCTCCATATGTTTAAAATGTGCTAAGAAGTAGTCTGTAATTAATTCCCACCCTCAAGAAAATAGATACATTTATGCACATGCAAACCATATGCCCTCTTACATGTTTGTATGTCTCTGTGTGTGTATACATAACTTTAAAAAGTTAAATATATCCTCACAGCAATCAGAAAAACTGTCATCTATGCGAAACCACTTTCCATCCAAGTAATACTAATTTGGCATATTTGAAAATGATGGTAAACCCCTCAGAGTGAAAAAACAGCTTAAAGATAACAGTAGCTCTGGGAAAAAAAATTGTTTAATTTTTAATATGCAGTGAAACATGCTCTCAAGCTTTTTTTCATTGCAGTAAAAGCTAGACATTTAATTTTATTCAAGGGAGAATTCTCATTAATTATATGGAATTGGGTAAGGAGGCATTAAGAAAAAAAACTACTCGTAAGGAGATCTGGCAATGTTACAATTTCCGCTTGCAAAGAAAAGAGAGAAGATACTGTAGCATGTGTGATCCACCTTCAGGCATAAAACAAAGAGAGGTTAATATTAGAATAAAATGCACTTGCAGTCAATCTACTTATTCTTTTAATATATGGTCTCACTCAGATGTTTTGAATGATCTATGCCATGAATTTCTCATAGTCCAGGATAACAAGGTTGTTTTGGTTGTGGAGATGATTACAGTGTCTCATATATGCTTACTATTTTTGCTGAACATTTCAGAGCACAGTTTTATTAAAGGAAGTACCTCTAGATCATTCTTTAAGGATATATATATATATAAATATATATATATATATATATATATAAATTTAAAAAAAATAAACTTAATTTTAATGTTTTCCAATGTGGCTTTTGGTGGGGGTTTTTTTGTTTGTTTTGGTTTTGTTATTTTTTTTAGTAGAAATCCGTACTTTGTTAAATTTTGGTTATCCAGTGTTGTGAAGTTGCAGCTAAGGGCTTGAAATACATGGCTGGTATTTTGGGTCAAATGAAGCATGTCTCTAGAACTTTCTCACAGTGCTTTGTTGGGCAAACACGGTCATACTGTATCTAAATTCTACAGTTTATTCTAAGTGAGCTACTTACACATTTTGTTTTGTCAAGCCAAGCCATACACCTGGTGCATTATAGTAGGGTCTTTTTCATGACTCAGTAGGCTTCAGGACACCCTGTGTGAAGCTTTGCTGCTAATCACCCGTTGTGCCACTTCACTTCTAATTGGGTGCCTTTCACAGAACATCTTCAGCAGAAATATATTCACAATTTGTTACAAACCTGTACAGCGACATGGCCAGAGTCATCTTGCCTCACTTAAGAAATTAACTTCTTTTAGTCTCAGTGTGGAGAAAGACATTTCTTAAAAGCAATTCAACCCACTGAAGATCTGGAAATAAGGACAACATTCTCTCCAGAAAATGAGCACTTAATTTAATTCCCCATAAAATGATATTACAGTATGCTAAATAAATCTATGTATCTTGTAAGCTCTTTAAAGTTTTAACTGGATTAACTTCACAGAGATGCTTAGCTGGGAAATATTTCAGTTATGTCTGCTCCTGTGTCTCCATATATGGAGACAAATTTAAAGTTATTTTTATATATAGAGAGACATTTATTTCTATTAGGATGCTTAATTGAAATTGTTTGTATCTTTAAATGGTAACTCTCTGGTGCTACTTTTCAACCAAATAATAAACCATTTCCTGCACAAATACAATCAAGTCATTGAACAATAAAACTAAATATCTATGTAAGAATGGTAGTATTGACATAACTGTATTTTGAATCATCAACTGTTGTAAAACAGCTTCTTGCTAGATTTGGAAAGATATAAAAGGCTTGTACAAAGCTTGTTATGAAGAAGAGTTTCTATCTTATACAGTGAGTATTTAACTGAAAAGATTTGAAATATCCAGGTTTAGAAAACACATTTGAGAACTAAAGCATCTCTCTGGGTACTATTAGAACTAAGAAAGTCATCTGAAGCAGGAATTTAACTCTTGCTTGTGGAGCTGAAGGAATTATTTTAATATACAGCATGGATAAAAAAAAAAGTAGTACTTAACAAATGTTCTGAGAATTTGCATTTCAAGACCAATAGTTTGCAAATTCATATGCTGAATAGCCAGCAAAATGTCCTACAAAGCCAATGAAGTGTTGATAGTGTCTGATGTTTAATTTGTCCATTTTTGAAAAAAAAGTGTCACTACTTCCTTCAGTAAAATGACAGATAGAAATACAGAAAATCAGAGAAGTGAATGGAAAGTGATATTCTGCTGCTTTTTTCTTCCAGCTGCAACAAATCCATATAATTCAAACCCTGAAGCCCTCAACTTGTATCATGGTCCAACAGCATTCAAACAATAGATCTTGAAGACAGCCACAGAGCAGCTCCAGACTCTTTCCAGCCTAACAATTCAGCAATGCATGCATGTTCTAGAGTTATCTGTCAAAGTGCCTTCAGTTACAAAGATCATTAGAATTAAATATAACATGAATGTACTTAGATAAATCAGTTATATCTCTTCTGTAACAGAACACAGTAGTTACACCAATCTGAAATGTATGTAAATTAATAAACTAAAAAATTAGTCAATTTATGATCCATTCATTATCTTATTTTTACAATAGCCTTGCATACAATTACATTTAAATATTCATCTCCACAAATGAAGTGTGAGGTTTTAATATTAAAAATTTCAAACATGTTTCCTCCCTGTTTCAGTTTACTGTTTCCATCTCATAACAAGTTTTGAGTTTCCTTTGCAGTTAGAAATGCAGAAGTTTACCATTTGACCCTTAACTGAACATTCTGTCTCTTTTCAAAATTAGGGCAGATCAATAGATTTGGAAGAACAGATGTATTAAAATAACACCCCTAAAATTCTATCATACACACACCACTCCCCCCACCCCCCACCCCCACCTCCCCCCACATAACATCTGTGCCCAACACTGTATGAATGCATTGCTCTGGTATGTGGTCAAACAGGCTGGCTTACAGTAAAGTTAAGCATAAGATTATCTCTTCCTTCTGTATTTTTTCTTTTCTCCTTAAGTAGGCAGCTTTTCCCAAACATTCTTTCTCAGAGTTTTTAACCAAGTGCCTAACAATACGAGGATGCTCTTGTCTGTGTTATCAGGCTGCGTCAGTTAACACTGGCTTGTTTAAGAAACACTTTTTCTCCCACATTTATAATAGTAGAATGAACTGCTCTGTGAATTCCTTGGACATTAGCCAGACTCAGGGAGTTTACTCCTAGATCCTTGTATGTGAGTGAGTTGGTTGTTAAGGTGTGATCAGAGAAGGTGATGCCTGCACCCTGCCCTGGAGGCATGCAATGTTTCATTGCAAAGGAAACCAACCGTTCAGAAAAGGCGTTACTTGTGCTTTGGATCAGATAACTATTTTGAACATTTTCTACTCCCTCCACAAATTAATCAACCTCTTTACAAATGAAAATTGATACTACAATAAGCAAAGCCTTTCTATAGGCTTGTTAGAACATTTGATAGATTTTTCACAAGTGCACAAAGATTAACCATAAAGGTGCCTGCCAAACTGAACTCACCTTTAAAACAAGTTTACTGCACTTTAAGGTTTGAAGAAACATGCAATACTTTTTTTATCTTCAACTTGTAAAATAATATAGGTTTGTTTTTTCTAAATCTCCAGAGATTTCTTTTTCCTCACAAAAGATTATTCATAGAATTAACAATAGATAGGCTACCATGAAGCCCGATTAATTACAGGCAAAAAGTATTAATGTGTCTCTTGTTATGACTTGACCAAACTTTTAATAACAATAAAATTATTTTTTTTTTGCATAATAATATGGAATTTCAACAAAGCAAGGATGAGGTCACAGCATCGAAACTTTCAAACACCTTTTCTTAAGCCTTCATATTGGAATGCAGAATAATCCTCACTGTTAATTTCTTATATCATAAAAGATTTAGGGACTTCTCTATCCTTAGTACTTACGCAATGAACAAAAGCAAACTGAACAGCAAAGCTATTAAGGAATCTTGCATGCTGCAAATTCCAAACAGACAAAAGCTCAAAGTCAGTGCTGCAGGCAATAAGCAACCTACAAAACAATCAAATTTCAGGCTAACTCTCATGCTTATTGGCTTTTTCATAGAACTAATTATATTTAAACAGTACCTTATTTAAATGTTTGTAATTTGGCAATTGTTACTTAAAAGCACTTGCTTTTCCTCTATACTATAGAGAAAGCCTGAAAAATTCTTTCAGTATTTTGTATTTCTCTGCAGAGGTCAGATGCCTATAACTTACGGTTAAGTTCCTCACTACATCCAGTCTTTATGAATTTTAACTTTTCTGTCAGACAGGGGGTTATAACTGGTGATGAGGTGATGAAAAATAATTTTTTTTCAAGTACTGATATTAACACAGTGCGACAAGGGAAACATCTAACTTCACTGAATTTTGATTTTGATTGGCCTTTGACATTAGAATACAAACAATAAGTTACCCCAAAAAAGTGAAATTCAGTCAAGTTTTATACATGAAAGGATGTTTTAATGCATAGAATTTATTTTCTGTGTAACTACATGGAAATTTTTTTCAGTGTGACAAAGTACCCCTTTTAGCTGCTTTCTGCAAAGTCAGCCTCCCATGGTGAGTTTCCACTTTTGGCACTACTGTAATGCAGATGTCAACAAAGAGTACATACAGATTTTGGGTTAGAAAAGGAAAAAAAGAAACCACAAAAAACCCACAACCTACTTGAAAGCTCCGTCTTGCTGCTTTTGCTCAGGAAAAAAAAAGCAAACAAAACCCCCAAACCCTAACATCTAATTGAATTAATTGTATAGAAGAGTAACAGTTTCCTATTCACAAGCAATGAGTTCATAAGCACATTTTATGAGATTTAAATACAGAATACTCTGCCTGTCACTGTGGATGACTTAACTGGCAAGTACTCTCTTTCTGTAATATTTTTTACTGGCCAAAAGTGGCAAAATCTCTTGTTTGAAATTTTTGCTACTATCCCCAGTCTCGTAAGGTAATATCACACAACTTCTGAGACAGTCATACTAGAAAAAAATCCAGAACACAATCTTTGCTTTATCGTACTTTTTCTCTCACTTTCCCTTGCAGAGGTCCTTATGTAGACTTTGTTTCTATTCTCTCCACAGTAGTGAGTTCATGTAAAGGGAAGGACACAATGATAATTCATCTTCTACCCCAAACCCTCATCCTCCAACAACTGATAGTTCTTGCAGTAATTTGCTTGGGTTTTATGTTTTTTTTTTCTATGAAAATATGTAAAGGGTTTCCAAGTGAGTCATTCTGCAGGTAGAAGTGCTGAAAAGAATGCATGCAGCTATCCCACTGATATGGAGAAATAGTGTGAAATGGGGACAATGGACACCGACTGTGATTGTGTATGTCTGCTCAAGGAATGTGGGTATGGTGACTGGTCATGGGTGCGGTGTCTGGTCACATAGGCACACAGCTTTGAGGAGACGACTACAGTTTTGAGGAGACGCCTGCCCTTCTTCCTCTAACAAAGGGGCTATTTAAAAAAGAATGAGAAAAGGATGAGAGACATGCCAAGGCTATCTAGAGGGAGTGAGTGCTAAGTCTCCTTGCTGGAGAAGATCGGATGGTCACAAGGACATGAATCACCTACAAACCTGCAAGACCACCACATTCCAGGAAACGGACTGATAAGCTAATTAACATACGAAGCGGGGTTTAGGTAACGAATATGTATAGGCGTTAATTGAATATTCATTTGTTTCATTGTATAAATGTGAGATGGTTCGTTGCTTCGGGCATGCACGCTTGTGGAGGAGCGATCCCCTGTGCACCTGCGCTGTTGTGACGGAGGGAAGACACAGTCACTCAATATGAGTGATCAGCAGACTTCGTTTATTGTGCCTTACAGTCACCTTTTATGCCTTGTTATAATTAGCTCATACATATTACAAAAGTTAAGCTCATTATTGGTTAGTTGCCTAAATATCAAGCCTGCCCCTAGTTTCTCTTCTGTAGTTATCTGTTCCCACCAGCAACATTCTTTTCCCACTGAAATCTTCCTGTTATTGTGTAACAAGGACAGCCAAAGACAGTGTATTTTGCTTTACTTCAGATAAGCTGAGAGCGATGTGCATTTTTGTCCAGCCAGCTGGACTATGTCTATGTGACCCTTTTCAGCTAGCCAGTTATCCACACTGCGTGCAATAAACATACCTACTTTATAACTTTCGAGTTATAGAGTCTAATTCCGCACGTCACCACAACTTTTATAGTTATGCCTGTATTCCTGGGCACAGACTAGTTCCCCAGACCTTGGAGTGTAAATTCATCCCCAACCTGACGTTATCTTGGAGTATAGTACTTTTTGTGCATGCACAGGAAGATTACCATAATTCGTAGTAGACATACAGTTTATGTGCCAACACACATAGTTCTGCATCTATTATTCTAGTCTGTAGTGTTCTGTGGACAGAATACTTCCTATTCTGGTGTTCCTATCAAGTTCTCTGTGTAAATTTCTTAGATTATATATAGGCATTAGGCATCATGTCATAATATATTATAGTTATTCATATCAGATTTTATGCACTGGTTTGTTGGGGTTTGCTCAGGACATACATTGGTCCTAGTTTGTAATACTGTAATGTCCCCCTTAGCAACTGCAATTTTTCATGCATAGGCAGTTCAGTTTCTTGGGTAAATTAGCAGGGAAAAGTGTATCTGTTTTGTTGTGGTGCTCTCTGTTCCAAGTTATCCATGTATAAAAAGTAAAGATAAATTAACACAGGACTAAAACACTGACTTTAAAAAAACCAACAAAACACACACACACACCCCCAAAAAAAAACCAAAAAAACACAAAAAACCAAAACAATCAGGTTTAAGATGGTTTAAGAGGTGGCGTGAGGTCCGTAAGTGGGAATTGACTCTACATATTAGAACATTACTACTTCTCAATATTAAGTGCCTGTTAAGCTGACACATTTCACAGGTCTGGATTTGATAGAAAATAGCCTTATGCATTCAGCATTCACAGACAGTAGCCGACAGGTAGCACTTTACACAGATTTTTAAAAAATCATAAATATCAACAATACCCTTGGTTCATGAACTGTAAACCAATATTTATGCTTAACAGTCAGTATGTTCTGTTTCCACCCAGAGGCAAAACTATAGACTAGATCAATTAAACAGGATATAGCAAGAGATAGAGTTTGTTCTTTACCTTCGGAAGTATTTTTGTTTGGGTTTTATATATCTGGCAGAAGATTATAAGCAGTCTAAGGTGGAGGAACCAGGATCCAAGTATGCCTTTTCTCTGCCACATTCTCTGATCATTAGACTGTTGTGGTGTGAACATCAAGCAATGCCTCTGCAGAGACATCAGAGAATCCATGGAGCAGCCAAGGATAGGAAGCACATCAGCTTTTCAGCCTGCTGAAACAGTAAGGTGCTGCTTGTGCTTTGCATCAAATTCCTCCATCATATTAACTTCCTTCTATTAAGAAGCCTTTGCATTAAACAGCTTTTCTCAGGCTGAGGTATTTCATTTCATAGTTGCAAGGACATATAGCTACTGAATCCTAATTCACAATAGAACTTAGATAAGATGTTTATTTGTTTTCTAAGATGCCGGAACCTCTGGGCATGTAGTGTACCAAAACTGCAGACACCAAAATATATACCCTAGAAAAAGCAGAAACTCTCTTGGTTGTCCAAGTAGTCTGGTGTTTATTTTTCATCACTGTCACTCTCGGTCACCTATGCAACATTTTGATTCTCAGTCCCTTATTCCTATACCTCAATTTATAATATATAAAATATAAATAAACAATTTCTTCTAATCACACAGGAATTTAGTGAATATACACAGATACAGATATAAATGTTTTTTTGCTAGTAGTTAACACCATGTGTTAAGTCATCAGCTTGGTAGATATGAAATATGTTTAGCTTTGAATTTTGTGACAATGTAGTTCTGAAATTCTTGGCAATTTATCAATACATTTGGCTGGCAATAAGAGAAATGTCAGCAGAAATCTGCTTTTTATTATTTTTCAATTCCTGTTTGTTGGTTTGTACTTGCAGATATGCACCAGATGTTTAGTATATAACTAAGATCCTTTATCTGATGTACCGCAGGTAAAAACATTCTGTACCTTCAAATATTGAAATTCAATTGGGATCAAAAAGTTAGGGAAAAAAAAGGAACTTTGACTGAAATTTAGCTGACCTTGACCTTTCAAATAGATTTTTCTCAGAAAACCCCATTGCTTTTTCTGGACCAATATTATGTACCTGTGACTGAAAATAATTGACAGTTCTGGGTTACATACAAACAGAATTCTCAGCTAAATTCTTACTTCAAAACTGGTAATGATGCATAAAAATGAAAAAGCCGACTTTGATTCCTAGACCCCATGGTGAGTTTGCAAGGCTGGTGTTTAGTGATATAAGATTTTATTCTTAAACTGAAAAAACATTAGAAATACAACTTGTAGAACCCTAAGATTACACGTTTGGCCACTTTTCAGGAATATAACAAATAAAACCTATTTTCTCTGAAAATTCAATCTTCATTCTTCACATGTACAGCCTCCATTTTTTTGTTTTTGTTTAAATGAAACAAACTGTCATAGCTATAGCTATTTTCATAGTCTTGTAAGTAGCTCTCTCCACACTTTCAATAGAAGCTATTTTGTTTTCTGATTAAGCTTCATTTTACAGAGCAGTCTCTATTTTGTCTTTACCTCACTTTCCTTCAAGCTATCCAAGTTATTTTTTCCTGTCTGTCATTCTTAGGTAGTGCATTGATCTTGGCTGAAAATATTTGAGGCTGCTCTCCATTGAGGTCATGGAATTAGTCACTTCTAGAAAGTGACTTTTAGTTGGATTCTTTTGAAGAATTATTTCCAGCCTCTGTGGGATCTGACATTGCTCAATGGATCTGCAGCACAAGGAAGATGGGATTACAAACTGACAGGCTGGAATGATGTCACTCTGTTTTTTTGCCAAGCAGAAGCTGAGTATTGTCCCACTGGCATCAGACCTAATGTCCCCAGAAAGGTCTTTCTTACTGAGTGTTTTCTCAGGATGAGGTAGCACATTTTTCTTTACAAAACAGATAGGGCTCTCTTAAATGTTGATAATCCTTAAGGAATACTTTTACACAAGTCAGTGATGTTGATGTTCTGCCTGTATAATCTTTTCCAGTTTTTCTGTGCCTTCTTGGTTGGGATTTTGGTGGTGTTTTTTTTTCTTTTCTGAATCAGGTGGAGGGTTGTCTGCCTTTGTCAGCACTGGGGGAGCACAGGCACTTTCTTTCTTGGCCTACAGCAGCAGACTGACTCTTGTTTATTCTCCCTGATGTTGTCAGCTTTGCATTCTTTGCAGGGCAATCCAGTTTCAGCAAGGGGAATAATGAATGTGTGTTTCTTCTTCTTTTCTCCAATCTAGCCTACTCTATATCGTGTTAATGAGGTCAAGCTCTGGGAAGTGGGAACAGAAAGATGCAATACCCTGAGGGTCAGGAAAACCTTACACAGTGTCTAGCTCTGAAGTGCTGGAATCAGTAGGGCCATTCAGACTGTAACCCTGGCACTGGGCTTGAAGTTGATGCTGAAGCCCAAATCAAGTGAGATTTCAGCCAGTGTGACTCCCAGTGCCCTGGACACCCCTTGCACGCTAAAAGAACCCTTCTAAAAACCCTCTTAGTTGCCTCATTTCTGAAGCCTGCTGGTGTTCATTCTTAGAACCAGAATATTAGATTTCCAATGTTCCAATAATTCGAGTAAGAATGCCTAAAATCTTTCTTTAAGACTAACCCAAATACTTTTAGTGCTGATGCCTAAAATTTTTTTTCTAAATCTAAGCTCTAGTATGTCAGCTATGGTGGCTTAATTCCATTCTTGCCTTAGATCACAAGAGAAAACAAATCTTAATCCATTGCCTGTTCTGCTCCCTCACAACACTCCACATGGTTTAGTGTAATTTAAAAGAGGTATGTATTAAAGGTAGCTGGTGTTGGAGCACAGAATTTCCATTAAGAAGTAGATTTATGTGGAGAGCTTGTAGATATTTGATATTAACTAAAAGATTTAAATTGACATACTCATGTGTTTAACGTGTGACTGGTTGTTGGGAGGCACTATGTCACAGGTGTGGAGTATCAGTGAGTTTTTGGATGCTGGCTCTTCTAGAATAGGCAATACTAACAACTGACACCTGCATACTCTGGTACTGCTCTACAATGAATGCAAGTAGAAGAGTGAAACTGAAAAACAAGCAATAAAGAATGTGTTGCTACTAGATTCAGAGAGGCAATTCATATTTTTACAGCAACAAAGTAACTGAGTATGTCTACCATGCCAGGGTTAAACAGGGTGTTTCTGTGCTGGACTGAACAGTGTGTTTTGCCGGAGGGAGAGGATTTTGTGCATAAGAATTGCTATTAGAGCAGTCACAGGCTTAAAAAAAAAAAAAACAACCAAAAAAAAAACCCACAAACAACCCCAAAAAAAGAAGCTAGTAAACAGAGGCTTGTATCTCAGCAATTTCATGTTGCCACCTACTTGCTCTCTGCATCGATTCCATCTTGTCACCTGTTGCTGCCTCTGACAAGTCCTGCTGGGTGCTGAGCCATGCTCTAAGACTAAGTCCTTGACAGGTATAGACATTTTTTTAGTGTATGTTCAGTTTTAGTATTGTTGTACTCTTTGTCATTCTATTTACCTTCTCATGGTCACTTCAGGTATGTTCTCCTCTGAAATGAAGGGATTCTCAGCTTGGAAATAGTGGTATTGGTTTACAGGGCAGTGAGTGATATCAGTAAGGACATAACAAAGAGGGAGAGCCAAAATCCAGGGAAAAACTCCTATGGGAGGAGAGGGAAGGGGTTTGTAGAGGCATAATATTGTGAACTTCTGCCTTACTTTTAATTAAAATATCTCTTTTTCTCTCTCTCTCTCTCTTTTTTTTTTTTTTTTTAACTCCTAGAACACTTGAAAAGGGAAAGATCCCCTTTTACATTCGATTTTCCTATAAACCTTTATCCCCAAAACAGTATCTGCTTGAATATGGAATTACCGACTACATCCCTCCCTCTGAAAATATGGTCACATAACAGTGGAAAGAATGTGAATGGCTCTGTGACACCTCATGTTCTATTTCTAACACAACTTCTTACTGATTTCGTTCATGCAGAAGTGAGACAAGATTATCAGAAAACACAATTTTCTCTTTTTCTTTAAGTGTGCCTTTCCTAGTTCTAGAATTTATTTATTTATTTATGTATTTCCTTTCTTAAAGTACTTTCTTTTGCAGGCTCAGATGAGTATAACTGCATAAAATGTTATGTCTGCATGTTGCAATCAAAACTGCTGTTAGGATTTCTCTATGAATGGAACTGTGCTCTGTATGAAGTCTGGATAGCTAATGCTCAATAACCAGCTCAAAAAAATATTGCAGAGTTGTGTGAAACAGAAAAATAATTACTCTACACAGACTCATAAATGTCCTAACTCTTTTTAATGGGGATTTTCAGATAGTAGCCTTTTAAAGTCAGGCAATGTTTTAGACATAGTCTGATTATAGCAAAACAAACAAGAATTCTGTGTGAGATTTCCAATTGTCTCTACTCCAGTTTAAGAACAGGAACCCTTATCCAGACTAATGTTGTATGTTTGGAAGCTACAACATAGCTGTTAATCTGAAGTAAAGCTTAATGTGGCTGATAAAAATGTGATTTGAATTTGCTTGATGAGTAGGGGGGACTCACAATATGATATAAAAAATACTAACTGAATTTATAGAAGAGATAATACCTAGATTAAAACAAAGATCTCTTCTAAAATAGTGTAGAGTAATGAAGTAGAACAGTAGTGGTTTAGAGTGGCAATGCTGTTTATCTCCTCCTGTCTGACTCTGAACATTAAACTGACCTTTGCACCACACAAAGCCTTCCATGCTTTGTATCATGCTTCTCCCTATCTCTTTCTTATGCTATGTGATGCAAGTCGTAAGACTGAATTCTCAGCTGGTGTAATTTAACGGAGCTGCTTGAGCCCATAGATCTTTTCAATGACTGGACCGAACAGAGAAGGAGAATCCTTTTGTCAAAGATCAATTATTTTGTAATTGTAAGTAGAACGACAAGTCTATTAAAGACACTTCCTATGGGAGATGAATTATCAATTTAATAGTGATTGGTGCCAAGGTGCCTTATCAGTTCATGCTTATTCAGCTAACTTTGTTCCACTTGACTGTGCCTCAGGTACTCTAAATAATCCCTGCTGATACATTTTAATATCTCACAGTATTTCTAAACTGCTATGTATACTTGCAGTTTCATTATTGTCATTTTCCTTTAGCTAAATGATACATACTTGACTTATTTTAATTTTTCCTGCATTTTTTTTCACCAATTTTTCCATTTCTATAGTTTCCCAGCTCTTCCAAAATCTTTTTAGAATTAAGATCCAGATGTTACAATTTTCTGATTATGAGGTGACAAAATTTAATACTTCAAATCAGATCACACTACAGATTTGTAATGAAGGCTGCATCTTTCCTGCACTACAATAAACTTCTCGTGTGGACATCACCCAAAAATTCTTTGTGCTTTTCTGTCATAAAAATACTGCTAATATTTTATGTCTCTTTCATTGTAAAAGACATTCTAACAGGATCTATCACTGAAAGAACATGGCTGCAGGAAAGAAGTAGCACTGTAATCACAGCCAGAAATGCTTCAATTAGCTGCATGGGCTGTGCTGCCACTCTACTAAACAAATGAGGAACTGAATGGAAAAACATGTAAAAGGGATCATACTTTGTAGATATTTTTTTAAATTATTATTTTAAGTGAATATTCAAAGTGGTATGGTTGTTTTGTAAGTTTGCATTGGAAATAGTATGGCTCCAGAGAGCTCTACTATTTGTATAAGGTACTGTTTGTACCTTATCATCCGATACGTTATAGCAGAATTCCTTTTGGTCAGTATAACCAAATAATGTTTCTGTTTTGCAACATACTTTGACTACTTCTGCCCTGTCACAACTTCATTGCTTTTTCCTATAAACTGGCATAACAATCCCATGTACCAGCGGTCACCAGAGCTGTGACCTTTGCCCTGCATTTTCATTTTCTCCCTTCTCTGCTTCCTCTCACACCACAGGCAGTAAATAGTTTAAACAGGGAGAAGCTTTAAAGGTCAGTGTTTTGCAAATGCCCTAGGCAGGACTGAAAAGTCCCTGACACTTCTGGGATATGACTTTGTCATAAATTCTCAGGTACCACTCTCTGCTTTAGCAGAATCTATTTGAGTTATGTCAAAAAATCTGAGATAACTGATTTGTGATTAAGGTTGACTTCACAAAGTCAGAGGATTCTCTAGTTACTGATTGTATTTTACTTAGTATTAAAACCCAGGTTTAGCTGCTGGCTGACAGCCCTAGTAGTGAATGGTAAATCAGAAAATGAATGCTAGTTTAATGAAAACATTAACACCTCAATGGTGTGTGAAAGATTCTGACCTATGATATGATCTCGTTATACCAAAAACAGGGTATAACATGGAATAAGTTACAAAGTCTACATTTGTAAGTGAAACTGCAGGAAGAAAATGCAGAGTAAATGTACTACGCTGCTTCTAACCCTTCTGGTAAGTTTCCTGAAGATATAATAAATGTAGATACAAGCTGGAGCAACCCATATATGACCCCAAATTGTACTGAGCTGGCTTTTTAAGCACAGCAGAAATGTAATAGTAGCAGAAAGTTACATTGTCCTATTCTTTGTATCTGTGAATTAAAAGCATCCTGAGAATCTGGGTAGCAATCTATGAAACAAAATTTGGAAGAAATACATCACAGCCTATGGTTCAAATAATTTGTATGCTTCTTTTCTGACTCTTCCCTCCCACTTCCCAGCTGTAAATCCCAAGATTAATATATTTTGCTGTTTGGCTTTTTTTTTTTTTTTTTTTTTTTTTTTTCCTCCAGTACAACAAACCAAAATTACACACTGCTTCTTTACCATAAAATCACTCTTTGGAAACAATTCATCTTCTTTTCAGCAGTATTTCCAAATGTAAATCCAGTCCAAAGACGTTTGAATCAGACCATATACTTCACAGCTCCATCTTACTATCTGGATTACTGTCTGGGCAAAATGCCCATGGCAGACCCAGCGCAGTCAAAAATGATTCAAGTGTTGGTTTGTGGGGTTTTTTTTTGTCACCCAGATTAGCTCCCTTGTCAACATCTGCTCTGAGTTAATACTTCAAACAAATCTGAATGTGAGTCTCCTCTTGTCACAATTTTCTAGTTTTGTTTGTTTCAATGTCTTGAATGTTTCTGCATCAAATATGTGGCAAGGAAGGCTTATCTGACTTGTCTGAGTATCCTATATGACAATGGTCCTTTCTTAGATTTCTAGTTTCAACTGTTATGTTAGTTACTCAGCACAAGAACAATTCTAAAGTTCTCTTACATAAGAGAGATTGTGACTGTATTTTTTTTTTTTTTAACCAGTGTATTCATTTACCAATTTAAAATTATACAGGCTTTTTACATGTCTAAGTCTACAGGATGGAAAGTGTTCCCTGTGTCATTAGTTATTCAGTATTTTATATCTTTGTTAGGATTACTTTCTGAGGTACAGTTCTCCCATCTGGTATTACCTGCATTCTTCTCTCTGAGATGTATGACTTGACTTTAGGCCACAGTAAAATTAATATTTTCTGATCGTGCATATTTTGCTGTGCAAATCAGACTTTTTAATCTATTTCTTTAATATAATTGTCACAACAGTAATTTGCAAACTTCAGCAGTGGTTTTTATCATTATGAATCAATGATAAAAAGGTTAAACCTCGGAGTCAGGCTTAGAACTGCAGATTGTGTGACATCACTTACTGAAAGAAGATAGTATGTTAATAATTTATATCTATATAAAAGCTGATGCATAATGAATCCTGTATAATATATGCTGTGATAAACTTACTCATCTCTTATCAGATCACTAATCTAAATCATTCTCATAAACTTTTACTTTTAATATATCATTCAATTGCTCCTACCAAACAAAGTTAAGTCTCAGTAAAAAGAAATACTGAAGATCGAGAAAACCAAGCCTTGTACCAGCTCTGCCATTATTTTGGGATCAGTGTTGGAACTGTAATGGCCTAACTAATCTCATTTATGAGTTTTTAATGACCTAACTTACCCTATCCATGGTTTTTAGATATTGGCACCATACTGGTTTTCTCCCAGGCAACTGTAATTTCATCAGTTCCAGACACTTAGTGAAAATTGACCTTTATCTTCCAAAGCTTCCAGCAGCTAGTTCTTCTAAAATTGTCTAGAGCACATTACCTAGATCTGATAACGTTAAGTTTCTAACATTAATAGATGTCCTTTATTGACCTCTTAATTATGATGAAGTGGGAAAGTTTTTATCACGTGATATGAAGGTCACCTGGCTTTTTCCCCCTAAGCAGCTAATGGGATATTCATATTTTATGGATGTGGATATATATGTTGATGTCTAAATATGGTATATATTTTCAGTTAAATGTACATCCTGACATTTTTACCAATCTCTTTGTTATTTCCCAGTTTTTTTGTGCTTCCTCCCTACTTTCCCTTATTAATATTCTGAAATTGTTTCTAGCAGTGAATCAAAATGAATAATTTCTTTTTTCAATTTGCTATATGCATTTGTAGACATATGTGTATGTGCATGTATGTCTACATGTCTTTTTATACATGTACATGTATACATTTTTTATATACGTACACTTAATGTGCACTTAATATTATTACAGTTCAGTAGTAGCCTACCTAATCAGTTCCTCAAAATTTCTTTCGTGGTAGCTAAGATGTGTTTAAACAGAGACACTCCCCCAGCATCTTTTTATTAATGAGTATCTTATGATCTCTACCTTATTTTCTTTGATCAGTGCTTCTTATCTCGAGATGCTTCTCAAGAGACAGATTTTTCTTTTAATTTAAAACGTTGTTTTGTATCTATATCTATGCTTTCAAATCTCTGTGTTAGTACCTCAAGAGTGGAAGTTCTCCGAAACTAGAATTTTATTACATATTATGAAGGAATAGAGTTTGGTCTTATTGTTCTCTTGCATGATATGGCTCATGAAGTATACTTTGCACTTTTTCTTAGGTTGCTAATCTATAAACAAGATCATTTTTCAGTTGTCAGTGACTCAGGAAAAGTTACTGTATTTTTCATATATATTATCATTTTCCCTTGTTCACTTCATCTTCTGAATAGTTTATAATCTTTTCCCATTAATATTTGAGCCACATTAATCTTTCCTCACAATTTCAGTAATACTGCTAGGACATTTATTCTCATAAATTTAAGGACTGCGGTATATAAGCAACTAATTTTTTTCTTCCTTCTTCGCTTGCTCTTGTGCCTTGATTTCTTTAGTTCTAAATGTGTGCTCATTTGTTCACTCCTCCTTCCATTCTCCTCTTTTGTTGAGGAAATCCTCTGTATGGATGGATATTCAGCAGACAGACAAATCAGAGATGCTACAGAATAAAACATGATCAATTTTGAAGTTGTCTTTGGTGAACTTAGCAATTACATTCTAGTAAGCATGTGAGAATATGTACCACATGAACAGAAAAAAGCTCCCTTATGAGGCAATAGCTACTCTCCCTATATGTATGCTTGCTAGGAAGTGTGGTGATGCTAGAGCAAGGATTACCAATCCTTGCTACCTCCACCCCAGGAAATTGTACACTGCAGCTCGTATCAGAAGTTTGCCACATGAGATGAGGCTGCCTGTGTGAACAGGGAGGGATGAGGGAGCTCTGACCAGCATTAGTTTAATTTGGCTGAAAAGGGGCTTGAATGCACCAAAATGATCTCTCTGGGCTTGGCTGTAGTGTGCGGGTACAGCTGCCTGCTGGAGACTGAGCCAGCAACCCCAGGGACTCACCTGGGCAGGCTGCCAGCTGTAAAAGGTCAGGGGCCAGGCATTGCTGTGGGTTTTGTTTTGCTGTGCACACCAAATTGAAGCTGCAAGGCACCAGGTGAATCAGGAGTGCAAGCTCTGCAATGCTTTCTCCAGGCCAGCTAAGCATCCAGGAGTGTGCATTTGACTGGATATCTGCATGGCTGAGTGTTTTCCAGTGACTTTGGCATAATTGTGATCTCTACTTCAGACAGCCACTCTCAATAAACTAAGTGGAGAGTTGCTTGTATCCCACTGGATACCAAAATTTGACTGAACATTTTGTCATGACTGCTTTCAGATTAAAGGAATGACATTTTAAGAATTTCTGATTTTCTACTCTGATTATAAAGTAAGTCTGGAATAATTACATAAGAATTAAATTACATGTACATAGCATAATGCAATTAACCTGTCTATATCCTTAAACACCGTAAAAGGGTACAGGAGCTTCAGTGGGAGCAGTTCTCCCTCTGTATCATCTTTCTACCTAAGGCAGTGAAGAGGAATTAAAACTTAACTTGATTCTTCTCTTTCCTACTTAAAGACTAATTTAAAAACCTACATGTCTTACCTCTTCTATCAGAATCAGATGCCGACAGCTATTTGTTCTATAAAGCACTGAATACATGTATAAAATGTTTTGCACCATGACTGCTGCTACCACAGTGGTCTAGGGGTTAAACCATGACTCACAACGCAAAGTGCAAAGGTCCTATCCACCCAACATTCCTGTGATTCCTATCATAATTGCTACCAGAAATAATCTTACCTAGATGCTATATAGCATTAACCATCAGGCTGCAGATGGAATTATGACCAGATGAACCCCGACTAGCATGTAACTCCCCTATTTTGGTTATTAAGCTGTGGCACGATTTTAGATTATGGGCCTATGAGAGCTGAGGTCCCTGCAGGTATTATGGTGCACCTCCTCATTACAGGTTTTGTTCAGATCAGAGCATAATGTGGAGGGGTCTCAGAACACAAGAACAGAATTTCATTTGGATGAAAGTAAGCTTGGAAGGTTTTCCCAAGAGTGTATGTAATGAACACCAGTTGCAAATGAACACCAGTTGCAAATGGGCATCAGACTAGCCCCTTATGAAGTTTTACCAAAAAAAAAATAAAGGGGTGGGGTGGGGTGGGGTGGAGCTGGGAAGTATGAGACTTGACATTTTGACACTGTGTCAAGGTTTTTAGCACCAACAATTCCTTGCTACAGATCCACTAGTTTACTCCTCAGACTTCTTTACTCCTCAGAATATGCTGACATAGCCATAGCCATGAAGTTCCCTGCAATGCAGCTTCTCTGCTCATCATGAGCTCTACCCTCACCTCTTGTGCATGAAGTAGATTGATGTTGGTGACTTCTAAACCAGTATATATGGCCAGGGTCCTTTTAAGTAAGGACTGAGGTGCTCTTTAATGAAAGATATGAGATGATGATATCCCCTCAGACTTCCTTCTTGCTTTTGAAAGATTATATTCTCTGAGTGGGAATAAAACTGAAGGATACTGCTAATAGATCCATCATTCATAGTTTTAACTGAGAATATGGGAAAAACATGATACTCCTGACACTAATCAAAGCCTGCATGCATTGATTACATGTATTTCTTCATTATCTTCCTCCTGATTACAATATGTTGAACAAGACTTACTGAGGGGTAAGTAATTATTCTTTCCATAAATTCAACATATGACCCTATAGAAGGGTAACTGCATGCTTGACTGCAGATTGACTGCTTACTTTTCTTCGTGGTCTGTCTGGCAAGGTTAATTACACAAAATCAAAGAAAAGCTTCTTAGCTTTCCCTACTCAGACGAAGACAAAATGAACACACAGTCCTCATATTACAGTCATTGGACACATTTGACCCTTTGCCTGGACATTTACATTGTCATCAAATGAAGAGGCAAGGGCAGCAAAGGCAGATTCTGTACTTGAATCTACAAGAAGAATTAACAGTTCTCTGAATTAAAACCACAGGTCTGCTTCCTGAATTTTGCCTCACATATCCAAATTCTTCCAATAGCAGATTCCTAGGAGAAAAGGAAGACTACTTGTTATATGGAGACCCTGTGTCAATCTTAAGGAATTCAGATTCATCCTGGCAAATCTTGTACTTGGCAAGATCTGTTACAATTATCACTTAAACCACTGATACTGATTGCTAAAAAAAATCATTAAATTACTAAATTAAAAAAATTGATACTCTATTGCTGTCTTTCTCATAAGACTTCTATGAAGCACTGCTCTTCAGGATGAGCATACTTATTTCTGTGATTCAAATATGATGCTAGGGGAAAAGATATAAAAGAAATACAACTTCAATCACATGAATAAGAGTATATCACAGATTCTTCTAAACCAACTATGGTTTTCCAGGCAGGAATAAAATTACATATGATGTGACTTTGAAGACAGATTGAAGAGTTCTGAATTTTTAAAAACACCTCTGTGCTGTAAACATTTTAAGAAAAAGTAAAAATATGCATATTTTGAAGAAAAACAGCAAAAATATGCTAACTTTATTGTCTTAATTTTCTGTCATTCTTTTTTTTTTTTTTTTTTTTTTTTAAGAATGGCATTTTAAAATGTGAAATCACCTCCATCCCTATCTTCAAAAGTGTACATGGTATATTACATTTCTGTTCTCAGCAAATCTGAATTTATGAAACTCCTGTGAGACCTGATCCCCAGCAATTTAGATGGCTCCTTATGCAAGTAGTCTTTTTTAAAACTGACTTTAAAACTTTGCTTTGTTTTAATGATTTTTCAGTTTAACAGTATTTTCTTTTCTGTTTTTGTGAGATAAACAGTGAAGAAGCTTACACATATTTTTGTGCAACATACATGATAATAGAAGTGCTAGGGTGACAGGCTCCTAATATAAGATCTCTTTAGTTATATCAAATGGAAATTGAAGTCAGTATGAGGAATCTCTGAGTCCCCACAGTAAGAAGCACAGTGCCTAGCTGCTTTATGATGGCCATGGCTATTGGACCCATGCTGGTAAATTTAAATGACAGCTGGGCTTAAAGCAGATAATCAATTTTTGTGTATCTAACTTGCATGGTATTTCAATGTTCACTTTTGTGTATCATAGTTGTGTAAGCACTGACTGAACAAGGAAATCACTAGGTGCAAAAGGGGAATCAGTGCAACCAAATGGAGTCCGTCTCTGAGACAGTTCCCCAACCTCCCTGTATAATCAGTGGAATAAAGAGTTTTCATTTCTTGCCACTGAATGCAGAAGGAGCTGACAGGATCCACCCAGAAGTAGGTAGGTTTTATTGTACCCAAAGAAAATAACATAACAATCCTTTAATAATTTTCTTTTTTCTTCCTCTTTTCTGCAGCAGAGCACAAATCTAATCCTTGTACTTAATGGGTGGGACTTGAATATTTAAAGTCACAGAATCCTAATCTGATATGACAAACCTGCACATCATAGGCTAAATTCCATTCATAATGCTTGAACTCAGGGACTTGTTTGACTCCTGCTAGCCTTCCAGAAAGGAAAAGTAGTCTTGAAATGAAGGTTTCAAAGGACAGAGAATCATATTCTTGGATCATCCCAAGAATCAGCGGCTAAAAAAAGAAGCCAAACAGATCCAGGCTACAAATGATACACCCTTTAAATGACAGTCAGCAATTATGAGAACAGAAAAACAAAATGGGCATTGTACTTTAATATTTTTTTTGCTTTTTTTGCAATATTGTAATAGTTTTTGAGACTATGACTGAACAAAACATGACTCCTACAAGACGAGTTCCTAAGCTGTTATGCATAACATTAATGTCATATAAGCCACAGATTGCACAGAGCTGCTTCTGCTGCTATCTTAATTTACAACATAGGGCTTGGATCTGTTGTTGCTGCTTTATACCACCTTTGAGAACATCATTAATCCACTTCTAACAGACACTTGAGAGAACAGAATGCCTGGAATATGAGTAAGGCATACTCACCCATGACATAGAGACATGTCATGACATGTCTATGTCATGACATAGAGACAATGTAAAGGGACAGGGGTTTTCATATTCAGTTCAGTTCTGTATTTAGAGTTTGGGAATCTTACGGATAATATTTGCTTTAATAAAAAATATTGCTTTAATGCAAAAGATATAACCAGTGTTAAAGTTCTAGAGAAGCCAAATTCTAGTGAAAATACAGTGAATATGTAAGAAAGTAAACTTTTTTTTTGCCTGCTGAAAGTTAGTTTTAGCTCTGTAAATTTTGCTTTTAACATTGTAATAGTCAACTTTGTTAAATATTGTTTTCTATTCTGAATATGGCTGATAATCTAAATTGACCAACGATGTGCATGCAAGTGTGGAACACCATGGGAAATGTGTCAAAGATTTTTTTCTGTGGATTCTTTTTTATGAAGCAGCTTGTCATCTGCACACCACTCTCTAGTGGTTGGTTGGACAGGAACTAGAAATAAATGGACCAGCTTTGTGTACATTGTGCAGCCTTCAACCAGGCTGCACATCAGAACTGACTGCTCAGAAGTGTCTCACTCAGTCAAACAGCCTGGGTGATTTTAATTCTGCCCTTCCATCAGAGGCAGTTTCACAAGGAGAAAAGGTGCTGAACTTTGGGCTCTGGTTTTAATAGTTGGTATATCAGATCTTTTTAGAGAGAATTTCTTCACACCTGGAGACAGGAGATAGACCTTTCTCTCCACCTGTCACTACTGCATCTATCTCTTGGCTGTAGAGCAGTCCCTGCCTCCAGGACTGGAAAGCTTGTGCAGAACTTCCTAGAAATAGCCAGCCTTAAACACTGATTTAAAGCTTAAATATGGGGGACACAGGGTCTAACAAGTTGGAAAGTGTGAACCTTGTGATGGCAGAGCTGTCAGGACTCAGCTCTAGGCCTGCTTGCTTGAGCCCACATCTTTCAGTTGCTGAAAAAGCAACAGAAAAGCTAAAGATGGGACTTCAGAACTACTGATTGTGTAGTTTGTAATGTTAAACTAGTTCATTCAGAAGAAAAAAAAAAAAAAAAAAACAACAACAAACCAAAAGTAAGGGTCTTCTGATTAATAATGAGGACACTGTTCTGTGCATTCCTTTTCCCAGTTCTGCAACACATGTAATTTAATAAGCATTAAATCAAAAGTGTAAAATAATGCCTTTAGTAGGGACCCCTGACCTTGGGTGTTTCAGTTAAGAGATTCTTCTAGATTTAGGGACCTAAGTAACAATAATAATAGTTCATTTCAAGGCCTCAGTGTTTTCTGTTATGTATGACATTCAATTCTCTGCAGAACCAGTGAAGTTATGGCAGGTTAACAGTTGCCCAGTAATGCAGTCAGAACTTTCCACAAAGGAAAATCCTATTCCCCAAACTTCTAAAGCTGAAAGATTTATGTTACTTATAAGCAAACTTTATAGCCTATTTTAAACATCTTAAACATTGGATTGTCCATGTCATTAGGAATTTTGACATGATTTTGAGAAGAATGGAGATAAATTATAAACCTAGGCTGTTTCCTTCTCCTTCATCTTCATTTTCCACTGCAGTGGTTTCAAGAGATTTCTTTTTTTCCCCTCAAATGCTCATTCAATCCTTTTTTTGGATGTGTCTTACACGTTTACACAAGTGCAAAAGTTCTCCTAATACAGTGTAAAAGCAATTAGAGCAGTAAAGAGAAGCTATAACTGACCTGATGGTTTCATGCCCACCAGTCAAAATAAAACACTGGAATGAAATTACTACTACACAGAAACAAGTGCCGTTCCACAGAAATCAATATCAGGGATTCTATTTTACACACTTTACTTATGTTGACTGCTATTTTACGGTCAACTTGATTTTAGATTGCATGTGTAAGTACCGTTCAGCCTTAGTTAAGATTGTTAAATAAGGTCCTATTTATTGATTAGCATTGTGCCAACATGTGCAGTGCTGCCTGGATACCAAATAGAACTGATACTTAACTAAATAAGCAATCACTCAACAGCTGATCTGATACAAAAAAACCCCTCCTAAAACTCAGGAAATTAAAAAATCCTTTGAAATCCCCCAATCTCCCCCATCCAACCCTGAAAACCAGAAACTACAAAAATACAAAATAGAGCCACTGGAAATAGATATGTAAGGAAAGCTTAAAAATATAGTTGTAGTTAATTGACTATATATACATAAATATCAGGAACAGAATCTGAAAAATTTGGAAGTTTCCCCGAAAGGATCATGTTAAAATGGCATACAGCACAATGTGCATTAGAACTACTCCTATATATATAAAATTAGCTCATTGAAACTTCTACTGATTTTAAAGGGAAGGCTCATATGTATCATATTTCACTCCTCCCTGAACCCCGGGCTATTTCTTTATACAGTTATTTTAAATTAAAAGTATTTTATGCTGCCACTTCTTTCAGTATCTTTTCAGTTTCTGTGTTCTCTGTTTCTGAAAAGTCCAGATATTACTTTGCTTATTACCAGAGAATGAATTTCTTTTTTTAGTTTATTCTCTTAAATGAAGTTTGCATAATGTCCAGCTGTCTAGCAAAATAAAATAAAATAAAAATAGCAGCCAAATGCAAATCTGAATAATTCCCAAAGATTATGGTATGTGCAAAGGCAAATAAAAGTTTATAGAAGGTACATGTTTCTGAAATTTTTGCATGGCATTTGTATGTAAGCTGGAGGAATAACAATTAATATTCAAGAGTTTTACACACCTATAATTAATGCTAGGAAATATAATATCTATTACTTCAAGACTAGCAAGCCAACAGCTGTGGCTTGTCATTCAGCTCAGTAAACAATTGTCCCCTCTGAATAGGAAAATTAATGTCATAAAAGCACCACAACAACATTCCGTGCTTCTAAGTCTGCTGCCTGTTTCTGATGGGTCTTTTCAAATGCATTAGAAGTTTACCTTTTCAAAGGTACTAGGTGTCTAACAGATAAGTGAAATTAGAAATTACTGATGTTGTGTCTGGCAGGAATTCTGTATTGTGATGGTACTAATCAAGACTGTAGGCCTGCAACAGAACTAAACTAATCTGGACGTTCAGCGAGTGTGTCCTGACATCTGTATATATTATACCTACATCAAAAGCCCACTGAAAACTAGAGTATCTCCAAACATGACAAGCATGCATGACATACATAAAAGCAATTGCTGTGTATGTATAAAATAAACAAAAGTATTTTGTAACCAATTAGCAAATTTGTCATGCTATCCATGACAGTGGGATTTTTGTTGTTTGAGGATTTTTGATTGTTTATTTTTTTCACAGGGAAATGTAGCAAAGTCCAGCTTTAGTTCATGCAAAATTAATCAGTATTTTTTATTCTCTGGTTCAGCCCTTTGATACTGTCAGACTTGGAGGTTAAGAAGGACAATGTTTGCTGGCTGATGGAAAACACATCCCTTAGAAACAGCTGTACAGAGCACATCCTGTGTACAAATCCCTAGAGAAAATACCACAATTTAAACAGGATTTTGGAGTTTGTACAAAATATGCAAGCTATCTTGCCTTTTGTGGAGGAAAGGAAGGAGTAGGTAACAGCACTGTAAGGAGTGTTCCATTTATTCCATAAAAGTGTGTTGTATGTTTTAAATCTGTGAGATACAACTAAAGATGAAAAAGGATTTATGTCTCTTAATTTCCTCCTTTTCTTTCCTTTTGTGGCTGTAGTGAGCTTGTCTTGGAGGAAGTCTGTTGTTTTAGAAATTATTCTGGAAAGATTAGGCTAATTTTCTCAATTGCTGTAGAGCTGGTAGGCAGATAGCAATGCTAAAACAGCAATAAAAAAAAAACAAATTGGATTTTGGGTTTATCTGGCAGGCTTGAAATTCTGTGTGGACTATGGACTGAACTGATAGGATTCCAGATGAAATAGGCAGAGCAGAATGCTTTTTGTGAATTCGTTTATGAAAAAATGCATGCCATAGGATTTTGTTAGAGGAAAATAAATAAAATATTCCATAAATCTCTCTCAAAAAAGTGTCATGTTTGAATAAGCTAGACTCCTGCATTTTCTGGGAACAACGCCACAGAGTACCAACATCTGATATCTGTGGTGAAGGAACTTATACTGTAGTCCAACAAAATGACTATTCAGCTGGTAAAGTAAAATGAAGAAATTCTGTATGGTCAGGAAGCATATCCTCACTTATATCTTCCAGATATCTTACCTTCCCATTTTTTTCTAATATTAGTTTCTAAGAATTAAAAAAAAAAAAAAAAAGTCATTTAGATTTACACTTCTATGTCAGGTTAGATCAGAAGCTCTGGAATTCTGAAAAAAAGAAGTTCAGAGCACCTTATGGACTCCCTATTTTGGCAAACCTGAGACAGAAAACTGAAAAGAGAGATGACCCTGATGTAAAAAATATTACCTTATTGTTTTGGTTTGATTATAAAAACTACCTAACTGAAGTAATGCTCAAATAGTCCATGTTGACAAACACTATTTTCTTTCCTAGCAAGACAGAACCTATGAAGGTACTACCAAACAGCTAAGAAAGATACGGTGTCTTGACATCTTACTGTTCATGCCTAGTCTGCTGGTTGATGTATTTTAAAGTAATATACTTCTTTTATAACTGAGGCTGAATCAAAGTTTCTTCACAGTCAATTACAGCTTTACAGTAGATGTCTTAATAGATGGTAGCACAACTGCTGTCTACCATTTACCCTCATGTCTAAACTAACTGTGAAAGAGTGAGACAGAAAGGAATCTTCATTTCCAGGCACTAGTCCTCCACTTGGGAAATTCCTTCAACAAGATGTTATTGATGTGGGAAACAAACACTAGTACTAATGATATAAACCCATTATATGCTCTAGTATTATTGATATAAACCCACTAACTGATGTAAACTGAGGAAAGTTTAAGAGGAAACTAGTCATGCAGGAACAAACAAGGAACAAAACATTTTAAGCTCCCTCGACTATTGCTCTAAGTTGAAATCCTCCAGCTTGACATGGAAAGCCAAGACTAATTTGGACATTTATTTTGCCCTTTTTTAATTGAATGATGTTTAGTTCTAGGAGACCTTTTCATTCTAATTTAAACATTACATTCTCCATGAATAAATATTTATTCATTGCATATGTTCTTTTCATTACACGCAGACTGTTTAGTTTTCAGACTGTATAAGGTCAGTTCATCAAAGAATACAGGTACCATAATGAAACAAAAGAAACCATTTGAATAATTTTAATGGTGGCAAACAGTCCAGGCTAACAATATAACTAAGGACTAATTTAATTTCTTTCAAGATCTGCAGTAAGGAAAATGTGAAAACATCAAACACTTCTCATAAGAATATGTTATAACTACTTTTGGCACCTAGAATACAGACTGAAGAGTCGTTTATTCACAAAACTGGGAAAACCCCTTGGGCTGCATGTATATTTCTCTACTAAAAAGTTCTTTGGAACATCTTGGGACACTGGAACTGGATTTTATGTTATGTTAAAGTGCTTGAACAGTTCCTTACATGCTTTTAGGCTATGTTGATGATAATTACCTCAGCCCTTTTTCCAGTCATACTGCCACATGTTGTCATTTTTCAAACACATTGATATCGCTTGCACATCTTGGATTACAGAGAATACTAACTCTAAGAGACACAATCATATTAATAGAAGAATCATTCTCCCTAATGAAAAGTATGCTTTTGTTAAAGGCAGATATACACGTGGTTTCAAACAATGTTTTTATTACTTGCACTGATTCAGATGACTATTTAATAAGGTAAACTGCAACTTGCACCAAAAAACCTTCACCCCCCCCCGCCTCCCCCCAAAATCATTCACTCCAGCTACTAAAAAACACAGTTACTAGTGAGAAAAGGACTCTAAAAAAACAAGTCATAATTATGAATTATACAATTTTTCAGTTACAGTCTGAGACTATCTCCATACCACTTTTATGTTCTATAACCCCAGATGGATGCTTGACAAAAGAAGAACAAAAGGGTTGGTACAATGTGACTGAAGACTGTACTGCAGTACTTCTCTACAAGGCTTGAATAAGCTTGCAAAAAATTTTTAAAAAAAATTTCAAATGGATAAATCTGCAGATGTCATTTTTTTATATTTTTACAGTAGTACTTATTCAGAAAAAAAAAAAAAAAAAAAGATTAAAACATTTCATTTACCCCCCCTTTCCTTTCTTTTCTAAAAATTTCCTTTCCTTTTAAATTTGCACTTTAATAAAAGCAAATTAAGACATATATGGAGGTAAGGTGCTTATTTTCTTATCAAAAAAATTCATAGAGAAACATAATTATACTTAATGTTTTAAAACACAATAAAATTATTAAAGATGCAATGCATATACAGCCTGAGATTCATGTGTTAGAAACACATTAGATTAAATGACTGTCCATACAATGCACACCTCACAGAACGTTTAACAAATTATGTGGAAGTCGGAATACTAATGCACAGTTCCATCAACCATATCCATAACCATATTAAACCAAAGATTTATCTTAAACATCAAATCCTGCTTAATGATGCCTATTCATTGCAACTCAAGGAAATTAAGGAAATTTAAGCAAAAGAAATTAATTCTAACAGCACATTATAGATGTTTGTATTATAACTTCTGTGGAGCTAGAAGGAAGCAGTCAGTCAATACATATATTGTAGAATATATAAAGAATGTTCTATCAAATTTCCTTGGTTTCTCCCCAAAATCTCAATATTGTAAAGTACTAGACATGGAGAACTAATATTTTATATCATAGGGGGTTTTTTTTGTTTTTTTGGGGTTTTTTTTTGGTTTTTTTTTGAAAGGTAACTATCTTTATGAGAAAACATAGGTATTCAAAGGAAACTTCTTTTCCTTTTTCAGATATATTATATTTCCAAATAAAAGTGCTTTTGTAGCTGCATTCATCTAGGAAGAAAAATATTGGGATAGCTTTGTTGGGGGAAAAAACACTTTCAAATCTGACTTCCTTAGTTTGTGGACTTCTAAGTGCATTGTGTTATGGTATATTGAAAATTTTTCACCCTCACCTGCTAACCCTCAGTATTTCACAAGAATCAGTTACATCTCTCTCTTTCTTTCTTCCCCACAGTGTATAGTTTCATAAGACAATGGCTTTTCTTTCAAAGACAGTTTGGAGTAGCTGTGCCATTTGCTCCCTTTGATCATAGCTCACCTGCACAACAGCTTGAGCAGCAGCTGTAAACTGGCTCACTGAAATTACCTGCACTGGGAATAAGACACCATTTTGACCCCTGCAATTTCACTCAGCTACATCTGTGGAGGGCCACAAACAGGGACAAGATGGGGAACTCATAAATTGTCTTTCCTGAAAAAATGGTGTCATGAAATTACATCTTTTACCCACTGGCTTTATCTTTTGCTTCTCTCCTTGCTAACCTGTCAGTCGACTCCAAATGTTAACTACCCTTTTCTGTCAAACTGATCAGTTAACATAATTAACTAAATTTCATGGCAACTTTTCCCAGAGTTTATATAGTATCAAGTTTGGTTTTGTCTTTTCAGATCTGAAGAAGATTTGAAAACACATGCCTGCTTCTTTTTTTCCCATGTGTATCAATGGGACTAATATGAGATACTGGCTCCCTTCTAAATTCAGCAGCATGTAATAATGCAAAATAATGATACTATGAAATGCATATAGAAATCCAGAGGTAGGAGGAAGAAGAAGGTTTTGCATCCAACCTTAAGTTGAATAAAATTTCTTATTTTCAGGATTTACATTGCTGTTGTCAAAAACATCATTGTGGCTACAGCACAAAAGTCTAGCTGCTCATTTCATAATTTAACATTCCACTTTCGTTTATAATGACATCTACAAACTTTAACCATGTTTTGATTGCACTGAGATAAGGCAAAATCATTTATTTGGCTTCTGACTCTGCAGTTGCAGGGCTAGATAGGACCTTCTTGGGATCACAGAAAACTGGTGCAGTGGCTCCCATGACTAGAGTGTGGCACTAAGGGGACACAGGCTCTTTAGGAAGGACAGACTTGGAATACATGGAGAAGGCATTGCCCCCTTTATCTGAGAGAGCAGCTAGAGTACATGGAGCTCTGCCTGGAGGTGGAAGAGGAGCTGAAGGAGAGTTTACATGTTAAGATTAAAGAGATGACAGGCAAAGGTGACATTATAGTGGGTGTCTACTATAAACCACCTGACCAGGAAGAATGAGCAGACAAGGCCCTCCACAGACAAACAGGAACAACCAGATGTTCATAGGCCTGCATTTTCATGGGGGACTTCAACCATCCAGGTATCTGCTCAAGCAACAGAGCAGCAGGGCATGAGCAATCCAGGAGGTTCCTGCAGTGCATTGGTGATAACATCCTCCTCCAAGTGACAGAGAAGCCAAGGAGAAGAGGTGTCGTGCTGAAACTGATACTCACCAACAAGGAGGTGCTTGTTGGGGAAGTGAAGGTCAAAGGCAGTCTTGGCTGTAGTGCCCATGAGTTGGTGGAGTTAAGGATCCTGAATGCGAGGAGGAGGTTGAAAAGCACCCTGAACTTAGGAGAGCAGACTTCTTCGGCCTTTTCAAAGATCTGCTTGCAAATGACCCACAGAATGAGACCCTGGAGGGAAGGATGGGCCAAGAAAGCTGGTTAATATTCAAGGGTCACAGCCTCCAAGCTCAAGAGGGATGCGTCCCATCAAATATGCCATCAAGCAAGAACATCAGGAGGCCTGTGTGGATGAACAAATAGCTCCCAGCCAAACTCAAACACAAAAAGGGTGGAAGCAGGAATAGATAAACTTGCAAGAATACAGAAACATTGTCTAAGAATCTAGGGATAAATTTAAGATAGCCAAAACACGAATGGCCAGGGATGTCAAAGACAATAAGGACTTCCATAAGTACATCGGTGATAAAAAGAAGACTAGGGAAAATGTGGGCCCACTGCTCAACAAGACAGGGGAGCTGGTTACACAGGACATGGAAAAGGCCTTCTTTCTCTAAGTCTTTATTGGCAAAAGAGAACTTCAAGAATTCCAGGTCCCAGAGAGCAGGGAGAAAATCTGGACCAAGGAAGATGTACCCTTGGTGGAAAAGGATCAGGTCAGGAATACTTAAGTAACATGGACATACATAAATTCATGGGCCCTGATGGGATGCACCCAAAAGTGTTGAGGGAGCTGGAAGGTGTCATTGCAAGGCCACTGTCAATAATCTTTGATCAATCATGGAGACTGGGATAACTGCCCAAAGGTTGGGTGAAAGCAAATGTCACTCGTATCTTCAAGAAGGGCAAGAAGGACACAGTGAACTACAAGCTGGTCAGCCTCACTCAGTCCCTGGGAACGTGACATAGCAGCTAATCCTGGAAACTGTTTCCAGGCTTATGAATGACAACATAATTATCAGGTTTAGTCACCGTGGCTTTACCAAGGGGAAGTCATGACTGACCAACTTGACAAAATTTCTATGCTGAAATGACTGGCCTGGTAGATGAGTGGATAACACTGGATATTGTCTACCTAGACCTCAGTAAGGCCTTTGACGCTGTCTCCAGTAAGATCTTCATTGGGATCAGTCCATTGAAACTGACTTCTCTTGAGCTTTGATGCCAAAATGGCACAGAGTAACTGCTCAGAGAGCAATTTTGTCTTTAAGCAGCAAAGGTATTTATTTTGTGCAAAGTTAGGGAGTTAGCCAATTTGCACCAGACAAACTAGCTCCAAAGTTTTCAGTGAAAAGTTAGGTATTTTATACAGTTTCCATGAGAGGTTGCAACATCTTTACATACATATTCATTTGATTTTGACACCCAATCATTCCGTTCATAATAGGTGGAACAGACCTTTCAATTTTCTTTGTTCAATGACTTCCTGACTTGATGGTCTCCTTCTCTCCTTCAGGTGCCTACCTTATCTTTTCTAATTATTCAGAGTACATTCCTTTCTCAACACAAACAGAGCATCACCCAGAGCATTGTACCAAACTCATCCTGACTAATCTTTTTTTTTAAGACCTTGTTCTGTTTCAGCTTGGAAGAGACATCCCTCATACAAGGTGTTGATGCATGGAATGGAGGAAAAGACAGTGCAAATGGGTTGAAAACTGGTGTGGAGAGTGATGATCAGCAGCTCAAAGTCTAGTTGGAGGCTAGTAAGTAATGGTGTGCCCCAAGGGTTTAC
Source organism: Falco punctatus (assembly GCF_963210335.1). Lineage (NCBI taxonomy): Eukaryota > Metazoa > Chordata > Aves > Falconiformes > Falconidae > Falco > Falco punctatus. Next base: position 50,535,087 of record NC_137581.1, read on the forward strand.
ACTGGGTCCATCCTGTTTACCACCTTCATTAATAATCTGGGTGATGGGGCAGGCTGTACTCTCATCAAGTTTGCAGATGATGCCAAACTGGGAGGAGTGGTTAATACGCCAGAGTGTCATGCTGCCATCTAAAGAGACCTTGACTATCTGAAGAAGTGGACTGACAGGAATTTCATGAGGTTCAACAAGGAGACATGACATCATACGGTGTGGAATGTCCCTTTGGCTAGTTGGGGTCACCTGTCCTGGCTGTGTCCCCTCCCAATTTCCCTGTACCCCTCCAGCCCTCTCGCTGGCAGGGCTCAAGGAACTAGAAAGTCCTTGACTGAGTATAAACATCACCCAGCAACAACCAGAACCATCCGTGTGCTATCAACATTGTTCTCACACCAAATCCAAAACACAGCACTGCACCAGCTACTAAGAAAATTAACTCTATTCCAGCCTAAACCAGGACAATTACAAAATGTCAGGTTTAACTGTTCCCTTGCATATTGCTTCAATGTAGTTTAATTTCTTTTTCAGAACAGAGTACTAGATTTTGAGTTTGACCTATAGATCATTCTGAAAAGCCATAGCCAACAGAAGAAAAATGTAATTCTTAAAAAAAAAATAAAAAATAAAATTTTACTTGGAAGGACATTATGATTTACATAGCTTTTAGCTTTTTCTTCCCTCCTTTTTTGTTTTTGTTCTGTGATAAACATACAAGCAGAATCTCTACAATTATTTAAAAGTGAAAGCAGGTATGTAAAAGTATTGTTAATTATTATTCTCCATGGTGAAATTCACTGACACAACATTATGAAAGAAATTGAAGAGCTTACATTCTGTATAAGCTTAATTTGGGCTTCAGAAGGAAATTGAAAAAGGCAGTAATAAAGGACTTACTTTAGGAACTGAACTTTAAGATCATGTATTTGCCTGCTTTTTCTCTGACTTCTGAAAGCCCATAGTCAGAATAAGATTCATGTACTGGGATAGAATTATTTTTTTTGTAATAGGTGTTTTTCATGGTGTTTTAAGCTTCAAATACTTCTTGCATCTTGAAGAAGTTGGGCAATGCTGTCTGAGTATTGTTTGAAAAACAACAAAAAACTTTCATCAGGCTGACAGTCTGGAAAAAAATGACAAATAATTCCTCTACACAGATTTTTTGAAATACTGTGTTTTGACGGGTGAGATTAAATGTTTTAGATTGAGGACACTTCTTGCTTAGAGGGACAGTGTCAACGTTAACATCTTTTTGCTTAAATAAAGGCTTTGCTTTGTTGCTAAAACCACCTTAGATACTCAGACTTGACTTCTCTTCAAAATGTTACTTTTTCTTTCACCAGTTTTGCAATATGTTGCTTGTTTTAATGTTTCTCTTGTTTTGAAAGCACAAGCAGAGGTGTTGCCATCTTTTCTTCTTCCTGTTGAACTGCTCCAACAGAATAACAATGTATTAATAACCATTGCCCAGAGAACATCATCTGTGAATTCCTAGAGGGATCAAATTTGATATTCTTATAATATCTTCCAGAATCCTGAATGTTGATTGGATAAATTATCTTTTCATTTCTGAAATAAACCAGGTTTGAAATTCAGTGCACGAATCCTCATTAGTACATATTTTACGTGACAATCTGTTCTAGGGTCTTTGCATCAGCTGGAAAAAGTGGAACTCTGGAAAACAGTGGCATTTTTATTCTAAAAAGGCCATCATTGGTTTTTAAAGCATATTACCAGCTTAGTCTCCAGTTGTACTGAACATTTTTTATGAATTTTCAGATACCCTAAGATGAGGAAGGATGATGTTATTAATATGGTAGGAGTTAGGAAAGCTAGATTCAAGCACTTGGTTTTGCCACAGATGTATTCTGTGATTTTAAGCAAGTTACTTTATCACCATTCCACTCAGTTTCATGCCAGCAATATAAGACAACAGGATGTTGCTCCGTTATTAAATTGTTGTGAGGATATTGAAAGCCTAATCGTTGCCCAGTGGTGAAATCACTCAGCCAGGAACAAAAGACTGGAAAGCCTGTTCCCTGTGTTAAATTTGTTTTCATTGAACAGTTGTTACAGAATTAAGAGAAGGATAATGGCCTTCAAGTCAGCTGCAGAAGGGCACAGCTGAAGTAGGCTCTGCCCTTCCCATTGAACCAAGCAGCTCTTGTTGGTAATTTTCCACATTTCCTGTGCAATACCCTCACTAGAGATTTCTGTGCAAAAGTACCATAATTAATATTTTTCTGTTCTAATCTAACCAAGCTAGTCCAAGCTGAGTGCTTGAGCTAAAGATACCCACCATTTTGAGCTTCCTCTGTAATTTGAAAAATTAATAATGTACTGGCTACCTTTTAGGCCTTTCAAATATGTAAATTACCTACATGGTTTGTTTAATTGTAAAAAAAATAATATTTTGTCTAAACCTCAGAATACTTCTTTCAATTCTGTACTTATATGCACAAAGAAATGTCCATGAACTCATTTCACTGTCTCACTTGAAATACTTACAAGAAGAGTAAAATCAAACATTTGTGTACATAAGAACTACATTTTCATAAAGTCTTCAAATGTGTTTCTTAAATGAAAAAGAAAATAAGAAAACAAAATAAGAAAACAAAATTAGTAGAAGACATTTAAGAAATTATAAAACTAAATGTAGTGTTCAGGTCAACAGGTATACCTCCTACTTTCACCGATACAAGCACATTGATTTATTTCTATAGACTAAGATACACTTGAGACAGGGACATTATATTAAGTATTTTGCAAGAAATTCTGTAATGGTGCTGTAATTGTGTGTTCTAAGTACAATTACCAAGGAGAGAGGCTTATGACATTTATACCATTATTATAAAATATTTTTGATTACTATTTAAGTATCCTTGCAAAAAACATTTCTCATTTTGTATATACATTGTATGAAAAATTATCGTTGTTACATTAAAGTTAATTTCTCTCAGCTTTGTTTTTTCTGTCACAATTAATACCTCACTCCTTAGAAATTTCTAATTGAACATATAGATGTAAATATAGACTAGGTCTCACTAACACTAAATAATGTTTCTTTGTTTAATTTTAGCACATGATGGGTGAAATTCTGGTCCCATTTAAATCAGTGGAAGGGTCCTCATTAAGATTAGTATCATCAGGATTTCGCCCAACATTTTTCTCTTAGTTGCAGCAAAAGAGACAGGTCTATTACTTCTTTTCTGCCAGTGGATATAGGAGCAGGGGTTATAGCTCAGCACTTGAACTCATCTTTCAGGCACACAAGCCTGGGTGCAATCCTCTGTATTTCTGTGGGCTTGTCTGATTCTTTCTTCATGTGACAGTCAGTCAGCAGGGGACAGTAAATTCTTCACTTGGCACTGTTGTAAACAGAAGGGATTAAGATTAAAGCTTCAGTTCCAAACACATTGCATATATCTGAGGATGCATGTCTAGAACTATAGTTGTCTGCAAATACCTTGCAAACACCTGAAAGCATGCACTTTTCCTCTATGTTTATGATCGTGCCTAGACCAGAGTAGCCTGAAGCACTCTCCAGTTTAGCCTCAAGATTTCCTATGGCTCAATGAATTTCAGCCAGAGTAATACTCAAGCATGCAGCAGTTCCTCCTGAGCTCTAATTTGTATTGGAAAAAATGATGTTCCATCTGAGTTGGCAGGAAGCCATGGACTGCTTCTGCATGTCTGAATAATTAGGGGAAGAAGTACCCCAGGATGCAACAGGTGTGTTTCAGCAGGAATTAGAGACTTAGCAAATGGGATGAAAGCATATAGCAGTATGTGTTTGCTGATGTCTTCAGAATACAAGGACATGCATTTGTCAGAAATTCAACTCATATATAAACAATTATTTTAAAATATTTATATTTTAGGCATGCAAACTGTATTCAGCTTTGTTGTTTGTGGTTTTTTTTCAAGGATGCTTATGTTTGCACTTAAAAAAAAAAAAAAAGACCATTTTAGGGAGAAATTTGGAAGCTGAAATGTGGGTTTAGGTATCAGCTCAGGAACTCTGAACAGTGCAGTAAATAATTTTACTTACATTAATTAAACCATAAAATCCTTAGAAAAAACTTGGAGTGAAAAAGAACTGAGTCAACTTATCCTGTAGTTGAGTGCAATCACACTATGTCTTGTGAAGACCAGAAAAATATAATTTGGAAGTTAAAGGAAGAATGTTTCATATACCGTGCTATTATACTTTCAACTTGGAAAAGGGATTATTTATAGGGCAGAAACTCTATGACAAGAAGAATCCTCAGGGGTTATGTTGTAATTTAATTTTTTTCATTATTTTTTGTGTCAGGTTTTATAGAAAACAGACCAAGGGAAAATCTGTTATCACTATTTTAACAAAAGAACATAGAAAATTGGTAAGTCCAAGGACTAGAAGTTTCTATGTCTATGTCTTTATGTTTGCTTGTACTTTACCTTGTACATCTGTGATCTTTATTAGCAAATATAAATGTATTTGGAGTAGAAATAAATAACCATTATTTGTATCTTTTTCCCTTTCAACACTTCCTGTAGAAATTTTACTGAGTTATTTCAGTGAAGCAGTGTATACATTTACATAACACCAGAATGATTCTACATAGTAATATTAGCTTTGCTCATACAGTTCCATTTAGAATAGAAATGTTATTTAAAGATAGGTTAAAAAGTTTGAGAAAATCAAAAGGGCTTTCCTTTTAATTTTATTCTAACTCCTACTTTAGTTTGCAGACATTACATTGTTAGAACTCTTAGAAGACTGTAAGGTGCACAACCCTTTTATTCAGTATCATGTATCTTCTCATGAACCCTTAATCAAGAACAAATATCAGTGATCAACCCTCTGTTTATGGCACTTATTTCCAAGCATGTTTAAATGTAACTAATCTCATTATCTCTTTCAAAAGGAAGCTGCTTTAGAAAACTAAGGTTTTAGAATTTTATTTTCTGACTCTCTCTCTCAACATTACAGCACAATTAAATACACCTATTTTTGAAGGAAGACCAAACAAACATGTTTCCTTCTTGCTTCTACCAAAAAGGAAGTTATCTATTTTATTGCAAGGACTTTTCATTATAAATTGCTCTTATTAAAAAATCAGGGAATTTTTCAGCTGAAATGTTAAATTCTTCCAATCACTTAGAGCTAATGCAATTGCCACAAAAAGAAAGCTTTTCTTCTGAGTAGTTCTATATAATCAAATAAAACAGGTCATGTTCATAAATTTTGCATAGGTACTGCCACAGTACTGCACGTCAGGAGAGGTGCAACATATTATTGGACTGTTAAAGCACCTCTCAAAACCAGGAAAAATCTCCTCAAATGTAATGTCCCTTGGCAACTAGCATAATATCAAAACTTGTTTAAATATTGCAAAATGCCTGCAAACTCACATTGGATTATTGGTACCTAATTTGAGATGAATGTTTCTGATGGGTGATGAGCCCGTTTCCTGAGAAATGCTGATAAAAAGACTCTCCCTTACACAGAGTAGCAAAAGGTGACACAAGTTATAAAAATACTTGGAGCTATCTCTATCTTTAAAAGGAGCTTTTGCTCCTGAAATGAAGAAATGCAGAGAAAGAAGGAATGACAGGGAGACATGGAATTCTCTTTTTGCTCTTTACATAAAGTAACAACAGGAGAATAATGCTTTTGTCAAACTCATGAACAGATTAGAAATTATATTTAAGTACATATTTTAAGGTCAAGGGGTAACTTTGAATAGTAAGTGGGGGCAGTTGCTTGTTTCTGTAGTTCTTTTCACACAAATTAGGTAAAAAAATGTTGACACATTAAACTTACTACATTTTCACAGGTCTGAACCTGCTTTTACCTTTTCTGTACAGCCAGAAAGGAGAGCTTTGTGATTGAAAATTGAAGCTGAAAAGTAATCACATCATTTCAAGACAGGGATGTTAAAATAAATGCATATACCAAGATTCACAACAAAATAGTAAATGTAAGTAATACTGGCATGAACATAATGTTTGGACTCTGAGGTAGGATTTCTAGCATCTCAGACTGCCAGGGAGCCTCTTTCCATCTTTATCGCTGTTGAGGACTGAGAGGGGATTTGCAGTTTGGTTCTCATCAGCAGCACCACCACCGATTTGTGTAGAGGTCATTGTTAAATGGCAACCAAATGGCAGGCAAAACCGAACAGCTGCCTAAACAGCTTTTCCAGTATAGGCAGTGAGAGAAAGTGAGAAGTAAAAACTAGGTCTCCTGGATGCTATGCTATTGCATACCCCTTCTCCCTTCTCTTACCGCCACCTTTTTTTTTTTTTTTTTTTTTTTTTTTTTTCAAATCAGAAGTTCACTGAAAGTTTGAAAGACTCTTCAAATGTGAGGTAAATATTGCTAGGTCACTAAGCTGTTTGTCAAACACTACACAGAACATAACAAATCTGCAGAAGCCCCAATGTATGAAAGGATTTTCTAGATGGGGCCAACATGTTTTTATCACATGTAACATCTGAACAAGAAGCTGCCTTCTACAAATATTTCATGCAAATGAGAGCATGCACTCACATGAGGAGTCCTGCTGACTTCAGTGAGACATCTTGCAAGCATAATGATTTGCAGTATTGAGACTGCTCTGCAGCCAGTAAGGCTCAGCTGGAAGGTTCTCAAAGTCAGTTCTAAATTTATGCAACATAGGAATCAGTCTGTGCATATTGTCTCCATCTTTGCATCTGGTTTGAGGTAGTGTTTGTAGCTAGTGGGAATAACGGTTTTATTTCATCAAGTTATTCAACCAAAGAAAGTAATGCAGTGTTCAAAATTTATTTTTGTTGTCTTTTTATTTTTTAAAAATATGCCTAAATATTTAACCTATTTATGCCTTAAGGAGTCTATGCCAAAGTTAATTGAAAATTACATTTAAAATGTTTTCATACCATAAGTTGAGAGTTTCAGCATTTCATGTGTACTTAGCAGACCATCTCTGAACTGGAAAGGCACTGAGGCAGACTTACATATGGCAACACCAGTGCATGTCCCATGCATTTTGTCACTTTTACAGCTCTGATTCAGGCACCCACAGGATAACATGTTGAATCCATTTTTTTGTGGAAGCTGTTCTTGGAAAGGAAGGCTTTTTAATTGAATGTGTGTGTTGAGGAGGATAAGTGTACCGGATGCCTGAAATTAAGTTTCTCTGTAACCTTCAAGGCACTGTGCAGACTAATGAGATGTAGAATTGCCACTACATCTGTTCCGATCTGCTCACATTTAAGAGGAACTCTTAAAAAAATATTCATATTATGGAGCCCTATTTGTTGAAAATAATATAATTTGTGCATACACATTCATGCTGTGTATTTAGTGCTTGAGGAAAGCAACTAAATGGGATACTTTTCTTTCCTTTTATATTAATATTTAATTAAAAGCTCAAGAAGATCACATGTTGACAGATACTCTTTTAGCCATAGGGAAAATGTATCTGCAGTAACACTTTTCTTGTTTGATCTCTTTTTTTTGGGTCAGCTTACATTCATACACAGACACACACATTTGCTGCATTGCATGGTAGGGACACAATGCTGTTAGTAAGTTTTTATGCTTGAGGCCAGGGAAATTGTATCACGCTTTTGACTCCAGTTCAAGAACTGTAGATGTAGCATGAAAAAATAAAAATACAAAAAAGTCTTTTAAGGTTTGAAAAGCTGAAATTCATAACTCTGACTTGTTAAACTGGTTTGTTGTTCACAGTAGCATTTGCTGCCTTCCTAATGATCTTCCAGTTGGGATGGATCCAGCCAGTGTATCTACTATTCATTTAAACTCATACAGAATTTTGAAACTTCACAATAAACTCTTTCACTAAGACTTTGGAGTTAAAAAAAAAAATAAAAATCAATGACCCTGCCAAAATACATCCAAAAAATAAAATATCATGAGATGTAGAACTTTTTATTTACACAGCATTTTCTAAGTCAAAGAATATTATAAAATCATTATCCAAGTTCTCCACTCTGGGCACAGTCAAAATTCCCACTGAAATAAAACTCCTTTGTGATATAACAGTCACCATGTTTCCAGTTTTACATGTACCTATCTTCAAAACAGTGCAAAAGGGGAAATTCTATGTAATCTTACCTTATAGCTGTGTGAAATAGAAAAAATAGTGCCTTGTGTGCTCATAATGCACAGACATTGTAATTTACAGAGCCTCAAGCAGACAAAAGTGTCTGTTTTAAAATAAATTAGACTATATAGCACATCCCAAAAGTGCCTCAATTCACCATTCTATTTGTTTCTGACAAATTATTACTCTAGAGGCCAAATTTCCTGTCAATGATTTATGAACTTTTTGAATATAATCATTCCAGAAGAGAAAAGGGGCTCTGCCACAGGAAAATGTACAGACATCTGGAAATTACATTATGGTTACTTGTTATATATTAAATATATATACTATTGTAAGGCTAATGTCTCCTAATACTAATACTAGCACAAACATTTCCTTTATCAATGTAGTTACTGAGTTGAGGCTGAGTGCAAAAATAGAATATAGTTGTGCTTTTCAACATTTTTGTTCTGATATCAATAAATGTGATGGATAACTGAGGAACTGAAGTATTACCTGGGTAAATCTGTTCAGTAACATTGACATTTAGACAGTACGTAATGATGATTTTTAATTAGATCCAGATGCCATGAAGCTTGAACTATACATTTCCAGGTGGATGAAGGTAAAAAAAAAAAATATTAGTGGGGATCACAAAGCAAAAATAATAAGAAAAAAAATCATATACTTTGAAAAATAGTTTTGAGTATTATATTGTGGAATAACCAGAGTGAAAACTATTAACTGCATAAGACAGCAACACACAAACTTCTTTTTTAGTGGCCTAGCTATCATCCTGTGCATTTGCACAAAGGCTATGCACCTCTAAACCTACATCTGCCATTCAACCTGACATCTCTTTGCATATGCGTCATGCATAAGCTCTACATTTTTAAGAAAACTGGTGTGTCCCAAAAGAATTGTATCTGCTCCATAAGTACTGCTAAGTGTATATCTCCTTTTACTAGACCTTTACCCATTGTTCTCATGTTGGAAGACTATTTGGAAAAAAGCATTTCATACTAGATGTATTATGGCTGAATATTTTTAGTTTTATTGGTTGAGTTTTTCTGCATGCCTACCAAGTAGCTGATGATAAGTGCTCTTTAGCATATTTTCTATTCTGTACGAAAATCTGAATTGCAGAGATACTATGTTAGAATTAAGCTGCTTTGGTCTTCATTCATCTGCAAACTGAGATGACCAGAAAACATAATAGGTAGTTCAAGGGGAAAGACTACTACTGGTACTTGAACTTTAGAAAAAGATGAGTCATATACTTTGTAACAAAGTTATATCATAAACAACTTAGGTCAGTTTGAACAGGTAACATAAAGATCTGTTCTTCAGCAAAAACTGACAGAATCAAGTAATTTTTCTACCCCAGCGAAGTCTCAATTCTGATGTCTATGTGACAGTGCAGTGGTACTTACACTGTGGTATGTTTCATGTCAGGACAAGAATATCTAACAGTTGTTTACTAAAACAAACACTGAAAGTTCTGACTCAGTCAGCTGGGTTTTGATCTGAAAAATTCACCCTGCCCTTTTCCTTTCAGAGGAATGTCATAGGCCCAGCTTCTGTGTAAGTTTAACCGCACAGAATCACAGAATTATAGAACTGTCTGAGTTGAAAGTGACCTTAAAGATCATGAGTTTCAACCCCCCTGCTATGGGCAGGGACACCTTCCACTAGACCACATTTCCCAAAGCCCCATTCAGCCTGGCCTTGAACACTTCCAGGGATGGGGCATCCACAAGTTCTCTGGGCAACCTGTTCTGGTGGCTTGCCACACTTACAGTAAAGAATTTCTTCCTTATATCAGATCTAAATCTACTTTCTCTCAGTTTAAAAACATTACCCCTTGATCTATCACTACATGCTCTTGCAAATGTCCTTCTCCATGTTTCTTGCAGGTACCCTTTAGGTACTGGAAGGCTGCTATAAAGTCTCCCTGAAGCCTTCTTTTCTCCAGGCTGAACAGAACTCCAACTGTCTCAGCCTGTTTTCATAGCAGAGGTGTTCCAGCCCTCTGATCATCTTCATGGCCCACCTCTGGACTCATTCCAACAGGTTCATGCCCTTTTATTTGCTGGGGCCCCCCGAGCTGAATGCAGTACTCCAGGTAGGATCTCACAAGAGCAGAGGGGGAGGATCACCTTCCTCGACCTGCTGGGTACACTCTGATGAAGCCCAGGCTTTCTGGGCTGCAAGCATACATTGCTGGGCCATGTTGAGCTTCTAGGCCACCAACACCCTGAAGTCCTTCTCCTCAGGGCTGATCTCAATCCATTCTCCACCCAGCCTGCATTTATGCTTGGGCTTGCCCAAGCATGTATGCATGGGATACAACCTACCACATCTTTTCCCCATAACTTATTTATTTCCCCCCTCTTGTGCTTCCCAAACTTCTTCACCATGAGGGTCGTGAAGCACTGGAACATGTTGCTAGAGAAGTTGTGGATGCCCCATCACTGGAAGAGTTCAAGGCCAGACTGGATGGAGCTTTGAGCAACCTGTTCTAGTGGAAGGTGTTCCTGCCCATGGCAGGGGAGTTGGAACTAGATCATCTTTAAGGTCCCTTCCAACCCAAGCCATTCTATAAGTCTATGATTCCTCTATGTAGAGTACAAAAAAAGAATATATTTTAGTTAGGATTTTTTTTAAATGGTAAAAACAAATTATTGCCTTCAATTCATGTGATGTATGCCTCTTTGTTTATTATCACAGTCTTTTTTTTTTTTTTTTTTTCTACATACTTAAGCATTCATCCAAGCAATCCATGAAAAAAAGAAAAGTTAGGTTCCAAGTAACTTTGGGAAAGGTTGTCAGAAATATCGGGAAACAGAGAGCTCCCAATGCTGCTGAAAATGTATAGGAATTGTATGTATGCATTGCAATGGGATTTTTTTAAAAAAAAACCAAACCAAAATGCAAATTAGCCAACCAGAATACTCCAACACTTGATTCCAGAGTGGAACCAAGCTTGTGACTATCCAGTTTTTAATAAGCCAAGATTCCTTTTAGTAAATGTGATTTTGAGATGGGATTGAGGGGAGGTATTAATGGATTATTTTAGAAATCCTAGTTATGGGGAGTTTCAACTGTCTTCACAGGTGAAAATTTTTGCAATCAAAAAGAGAGCTATTTATCTTGTTTCTAGGAGACCCATAAGCTTCACTTCCTTGACTTGTTCCTAGAGGAAGTCTCTGCACTGATCTGTTCCTGGCTTTTCCACCGTGGACACTAAGGACTCCAGCTTCAGGTACTTGTAGCTTTTTAGGCAAGTACATCCATTAGATAGCAAAGCAAGAGGGAAGACAGGCTACACCATCATTGTTAAATACACCACGAAGCCTATCGCTGGCATTTAGGTCAATAGGTGCAGCAGATCAAGTATTTCCACTTTGCACAGCATTTGCATCTACACTGGGGCTTCTGTCACTCTCTGAGATAACTATTATGCTCCCCTGTGGTCATGTGTGTTGTAATTATAGGGCTAAATTATAGTCTGCTAGAGCAAAGTTTTTATAGAGTAAAAGGAAAAATAATACAAAGCTTGCTCTGAGTGCTAGATAGCAGATGGGGTCTGTGAAGGTCAAATCCTGTTGGAACCCTGTAGAGAAGAAGAAGCCAAGGCTAGCACAGTCTTGTATACATTGTCTTTCTCAGAGTGATCCCCACACCCTTAATCTTCAAACAGGTTTTGTTTTAGAAGCAGCTAGATGTTGCAATCAAAAAGAGAGCCAGGTAGAGAAGGCACATTTGTGCAGTAGAGGTATTAAAGGAATCAGGATACAAGAATGAAAAGGGGACTAAATTTTTTGAAGGAGAGATGTGCTCTTTAAAACCCTGTAGCTAGCAGAACTCTATTTTTGTAGTTATTGCCATTTCTATATCACAGGTAGCCTGGTTAAATAACATTTTAGAAAGACCAATGAGCTGTCTATGTCACTGTTTAAGATTTTATTCCATGCATGAGGTACATCATGACAGAAAGCCCTAAGATAGTCTTTAAAACACTACTGACATGGGTTGTGATGAAGACAGTATTCACACCTTGTTAACATGTAAGAGATAACAATTAAGGCCAAAATAGACTATGATGGACATCTGGGTATCTTATTGTGGGTACAACGGAAAGATGCTAATACAGGAATAATTTGAACAAAGTGATAAGCCTGGAAAAATAGAAGAATAGAATAGAATAGAATAGTTCCATCAGAAGTAACCTGCAGTGAGTATCTAACCCAACTGCCTAAATCTAGTCCAACCCATCTCACATAGTCCAGCTGTCTAGATGAAGAAGAATGCTATAAGATGCATTCAGCATCCTTTTGAATGGATGAAGATGGAACAAGACCACATTTCTTAGTGTTGGAAAGTAAAAGACCATAACAAACAAAACACAGGAAGATGGACTAAAAAAATCATCTTACAGGTGTTATATAAACCCTAGATACTTAAAAATTATATCAGTGCACATATTATTGCTTTTTATTTAGTTGTATTGCTTCAGATGTTCCACAGGAAATATTTTATCCTTATCACTTGATTCACAAGAATTTGGAAATATTTTTAAAGCTTTAAAATTTTGACTTTTGTCAAAACAAGAACTGAAGCAAAACACTCCAACTGGCATGAGGATTTCCTTAAACAAGGAAAGGAGAAGATAATACAAAATGCAAATTTTATTTATTTCTTTATTTGGGTTGGTCCACAAGTGTCATGTCAGCCCATCCATAGCAAAAAGGAACCATTCAAGAATATTAAATCTTTGGCCAATTTATATAATTCATGACAGAACCAAAAATTTACATAACATTTTGTGTTTATCTAAATCTTAGAAAAATATTGTTGTTATTTTCTTGAATGGGATGGCAATATCAACTATCTTTTAGGATCAGCCTGGTCTAGCGTTAAATGCTGATCTGCAATCAGGCACAGGTGGCACAAAGTGGAGATATCAAAACAACTGACATATAAGGAGTTATAAAGAATTTTTTCCCCTTGGAGATAGATTTAGTTATTTATGCACTTTTTTTTTTCCCCAAGAGGAAAATAATGTGGATCATTAATATCCTCTGTCTGTGAATTAGGAAGATATTTTGCTAACAGAAATAGTATAACATATGAACAAAAAGGATTTGAGCTGTTATGAAGGTGCAAAATGATAAAAACGTGATATAGAGATCCTCAAATGGCATCTGAAAGCAGTGTCATAAAACTACATGGTTTGTCTCCTTCTGAATTTTCACTTATGTTTTCTTAATGGTTATTTAAATGGCACAGGCTTGTCACTCAGCACCATGTTCTAAGGCAATCATCCTAAAAATATTTTTTCTGTAAGCTTATGTTATTTAATTGTCATTTAATATGTTCCTAATTACAAGGCAAGTCATGTGTTTAAGAATACATTTTCCCTGACTGACTTTTAGGATGCTCTGGGTGTCTGGACACACACGCACATATTATTAATGTTCTGCAGCACAGCTCAGTGTAGAAGACCAGGGATGTCATGAACAGGAATCCTCACTACCTGCAGTGTTTCTGTAACAGAAAGAACTAAAATTGTAAGGCATACAAAATCTTTAAAATACAGCCTAATTCAACCTTGGACAGGAAAGAAGGATTCTGTTTCTTTAAGATTCAAAATAAGTACATGATAACCTGATTACCTTTGCATCTCCACAAATCATAGCTGACCCATACTATTTGACTTCCTTTGGCATTAGCTTTGTAAAAATGTCTCTTTGTATTTCAGTGACAGAACAGATAAGATTCGAAAGAGGTACTCAAGTTTTGATATTTATAACTTAGTAAAAATAGTCGACTGATTATATGAGCAGAAAACCAGTAGGCATATGTTTCTCAATTCTCAAGTTCTGCTTCAATTAAATTACTACCTGAAGGAAATTATAAGAGTGACTTACTAGTCTCTGTTGAAGTAAATGGGCATGCTCCTTCTGATACTAAGTCCCTAAATTGCCAAAGTTGAGCCTATGCCTCAAAAAGTTAAGGCTAAATATTTGAAAAGTGACCAGAGATTAGCAGTGTTGCTTTCTTCTCCTTTCTGCTTTTTTTTTTTTTTTTTTTTTTCCATCCTAGGTTTCTTTACACTAACCCTCTCATCATTGATTCTGGTAAGGCTCCTATAAAAGATACTAAGATGCTTTAGGATACAACAAGTTCAGAGCATTGAAAAAAAATATGTTTTCTACCAGATGCTTATTACATATCCAGTTACATATTTGTAAAGATGTAACACTTTTCTCACATACAGAGACAGTAGTGATCCAACAATGTTGGAGGGGGTCTGCGCTTTTATTAGAAGTCAGCAAACAGATCCATATCTCGATCATACATGTGGAAAACCACGAACAGTTCTGAAAGTCTGTTTCTTATATCATTAAAAGAAAATAATGTTGGAGGGCAGAGTCACAAAATAAAGCCACACCATATATTTAAAAAGATGGGGAAAACAAAGAAACTGTACGTACATTCCCCTTATTGTGTCACACCTCTTTTGCTTTGTTTTGAATAATTTCACATGACAGTGAAAAGGACAATAACCATCAAAAGTTTTCAAGCGATTATTGAGAAAACAAGGCAAACACCACCGGCACAAGGACACGTTGTGGTGATTACTCACTGCATTTTGCAAACACCAGCTGAATATAACAAAAAAGTACACCGTCTTCTCAAGTTTTTATTTTAATAAAGTTCTAAAGGTAAAAAAGCCATTGGAACTTGTAATTGCTTTAACAAACCACCTTTGTATACATTAATATATGAAGGAGAGGAAAATAAAAAGTTAAATATATCTTCATATACTTATCAGGGCCAAAATAACTTGTTTGGGGTACCTGACAGGGAATTGTTTTTCCTTTTTTATTTTTTGCTTCTTAAAAAAAAACAAAAAAAAAACAACGAACCCAAACCCTTATGATTTCTTAAACTGAGAATACAAATTCAATTTTTTTTCATTTTCCTATAGCATATGTGCTGTCAAGCAGCAGAAGTTGCTTGTACATTACCATAGTCCAGTTTATTATCAAGAAAATTACTACATTGTTTCTACCTCAAACTGTTGAAGATCCATTTATTTTCCTTTTCACTTGTACACATATGCTCAAGTGAAGTTAGATGAAAGCTGAAGTTGAAATTAGCAGTAGCCTAAGGGCATTACTGTAATTACTAGGCCATTTAAAATATATCAATATCATGCCTAATATAATGAAAGTAGAGTCATAGCTGTAGCACAATTAAGAACAAGAGACTATGTAAAAAAAGGTTGTCAGATTCTGTTAGATGAAATCAGAGCTAAATTAAATGCATTATCTGTGTGATTATGGCTACCGCTTCCCAACAGAAAATCATCTGCAGAAAGAGGGCCTTTGATAGTTCTGACTCTGTTGCTTTTTGCTGCATTGTTTTGTTTTGTTTTTTCTTACAGAGGTGAATTTACCGAAAAATAGCAGTATAATTTTCTTTTTGAAAACAACATAATGAGTAACAGGGAAGCAAAGAAAAATCAAGATGTTAGGTTATGCAGAAATGAAAGTTTTTATCTGTTAGACTGCATCATAGAAATTGGCCTAATGTTTCATATTATAATTATTAAGAATTTTGAAATTAAAGAGATTTTTAAAAATCTTTCTCTGCATTACTAAGACAGCAAAAGTTAAGCGAACTTTAAAATGGAATGAATAAAATGAGTGAGTGCAACAGGGATTGACACTTAAGGTTCTTCTGAGATTGTGAATTAATTTCTAAACACTCATATATCTTAAGGGACAGATAAATGGACATGTGTTGTGGTTAGTGACAGGATGCAAGACCCTAAACCAGTGCCATACAGGGATTTTTTTTCCACAAGGTGAGACCTATACTGATGGCCAAAAACAAGGCCAGGGCAGCAAAAATGCCAGCCTGAAGGATGCAGGTGTTCTGTAGGCAGGAGAAGTTGGTGGGATACAGAAAAGCTGTTAAGCAGAGCATCACCCTGTCAAAAGCTAAAAATAACAAACAGATTTGACTTATAATTAGGTAACAATGCACACTGCTATTCAGTCTTGCAGTACAGTCTTCTGTGTCCTGGCCAGCTGAGCATAGCCAGGTGTCTGTTTCCAGGCTTTACTTGCTTGACAGCATGTGTGGCAGCATTGATGAGCCTCTTTTAAGATATGTCTATTTTGGTCTTCTGAGATCAAAATGCCTCAAACCACAGAATATTTTAAGTTCTTACCTTGATATTTTTATGGCTTGGAGGGTTCTGGGTTTGTGTTGTTTTGGTTCTGGTTTTGTTCTTCTTTTTAATATGGAGAAACATTTTTGTACCTAAATAAAGCTGTCTTTGCAACAGCATGTAAAGAGCCTTGAAAGGTATTGGTATAGAAGTAAAACATTTTTTTCCACTCAACTATTGTGCAAGGGACACATTTAGTTCAGAATGTTCAACGACTCCAAAGAGAAGAGACATCTGGGTTCAATTCATGGAAGCCTAGGGCAACTGAAAAAACTTTCTAAAACCACATTAAAGCAGGAGGAGGAGGTGATTGTTTCTAAGTCAACAAAGAAAACTCATCCATTATGCAGAGACTTAACAAAAATATATAGCTATATAAAAATTTGAAGTAATTAAGGAATATTCAAGGCAGGGAACAGGAACGAAGGGAAAGACTTTGGTAGGGTGCTTTTGTGAGAGTGGTGTGGATGTCTCCAATTCTCTTTATGGTGTTTGCAGCAAGAGACAGATCTATTATAATAAAGATCAGCCTTATGAAAATGCCTGGAAATGAAAAAATGTTTTAACTACACGACATTGTTATACCTTACCAACTATCCAGACATACCACTCAAATACTTCTGGAATACACTCACCCTGTACACAAACATCCATTAATCTAGTATTCTCTTTCTACTATCAACTTCTGTGAAAACATCTTCATATGCCCAACTATTCAATGACATGTTGTGAGATAATGTTTCTTTGACCACAGTGGGCAACATTTTTGTGGTATCAGCAGAATACATTTCTTTCATTGCATCTTAATTCATGTAACTGCAGCCTTCTTTATTGCTTGATATAAACCCCAACTGTCTTTTTTTTTTTTTTTCTTTTTTTTAAAAAAGAGTATATAGAGCCATTTGTTAAATTTGTGGCATATTATCAGTAGGTTAATTTCACTTTATAGCCATTATTTTCCTTTTATCTCTAAAAGTGTTTCATGTTACAAAATAATTTTTTATGACAAAGAATTTAAGACCACAAAAAAGATGTCATGTATAATATTAATTAAGATTAATTACTATTTTTCCCTACTTTATTTATTTAGTAATCTAGTTTCCAAATACTTCCTTTCAGGTTTTTTTGGTTGTGGGTTTGGTTTTTTTGATTGTTTTTTGGGTTTTTTTTGTTAGAATTTGTCCTTCTAGACTAACTTACTTCAGAAAAAAAATCTTTTTCTAAAATATTACATATCTCTGTTTAGATTTATAACTGCTAAATACACCAACAAAATCAAACATACTTAAATAAATTTTGTGATATACTAATAGAGCTTTTCTCCTGATAGGAAGTGTTTAATGAAATACAGAACATCTGCAAGAAATGCTGGGAAGAATGCACTCCCTTATGTCCTGCATAATGTGTCCTCATGTGATCAAGGAATACAGGACAGCAGGGTGAATTTCAGAGAAACATTACACAAGACAAGAAGATCTTAACAAAACAGGAAGGAAGGAAGAACAGAAAATTGCAATGTTAAGTTCTCTAAAGGAATGAGTTAGAGCTTGCACCTAGTGTCCTTATTTTGCACTGGCATGAAATACTGGAAGATTAGGTAGTTGTAATTTGCAGTTTTTCTGTCTTTGATGTACTGTGTCCAAGCCGAGTGAAGAAGGTACCAACATAACATTTCTAAGCCATACTGCTGAGGCTGTCAGGCAATAAAATTGAATTATCTAGTACAAAACCAGATGTTCTATCTCCTTAAGTATTTACTATTTACTTTCATAAACAGTAAAGAAAAGCTGACAAAAAAACCCACCCTTAAACCTAAAATAAGAGGAAGAGAAAGACAAAAGCATTTAGGGAAAAAAAAAAAAAAAAAAAGAAAAGAAAAATTGTAACTGTAAGCAAAACTGAGTAAAAGAGAATGAGAACCATTAAAAAGCCCAACTAACAAAACCACTAAAAATATTGATTAATATTTAACAAAGTAGAGTGAGTTTCTAGCTCTTAATTGTTCTATTTATGAAAAACATAAGCCTACAAAGCACACAGGAATACTTCTCTCACTGGGGATTCAATATGCAGAAGATATGTGAGGTTATAGTCAAACTCAAAACATCTAAAGGGTATAAAGACATATTTCTAAAACCAGATTCCCTAAAGACCTCTAAATTAGGGTTCTGGGTTTATTATACAATTTATAAAGAAATTTAGGCTCTGAAAAATGAGGTTTTAAAATATGCTTAGAATGAAGGGACCTTCAGTTCAGAATGCTTTTGATGCCTGCTTCAGATACTGAGGATTGATGACTGCTGAACGTCTACTTGAAAAGTATAGGTCAAGAGCCTGATTTTGCTCATTCACCTAAGAAATGTACAAATCTCACAGGAGATTGTTAAGGGCAACTGATCTGATAGACTGAAAGACCCATTTGACCCTTCCCTCCTGGCTCGCTGGAAGCAATGCTACTGCTTTTCTCTGTCCTTGGGCCCAGCCAGCAGCACAGCTGAGCATGTATTCCCAACAGACACATGGATACACATACAGTACATGCAACTAGTCAAATGCAAACCCCTTCTCTACATTTTCCCATGCTGTTTGTCCCTGACCCACTTTGATCCCTCCCTTTCTCTGCCTTTATGCCCTCCCAAATAAACAAATGCCTCTATTTTTGTCCCAATTAGTCTTGGGGAAGCTATTACAGTTCCCCAGAATATCTCAACTATATATCATCAATGATATTACCAAGGCTTTGCTGGTCTGGTAAGACTCCTTTCCTCAAAAGACCCCAATGCTCCCCCTGAAGATCTGCCACCTCTTGCATGCCTCCACCCAAACCACCTGTGATCCAGCAATGTCTCACAGTAACATTTGTAACTTCTGACAGTTTCTTGCTCTGGTATTTGCCATCTTCAGTCTTTTCTCATGTCACACCCAGCAATTTTTCATCATCTCTTCTGTTAGGTACACCTCAGGGTAGGGCTTAGGCATCTGCCTCCAACCTTAGCAACAATAATGGTAAAAATAACTGTGGAAAAAACACTACCTACTTATTTTTGTAATATAGGTCAAGGTTTTGCATTGCTCTTCTGAACCCAACAAATTAGAGACCCAAGTTGAACTCACAATGAAAATATTAGCGGACAGATGCTGAATTCTCCTGTCTTTCAGGAAAGCACCCTAACTGAGAGACTATTCTGGTTGCAAGGCAGAGAAAAAGGTATTTGTTGTTTCTGGGAATTTTTATGCTCTCTAGCAAATTGTTTCATGTCCACCAGTTCAGAGAGGGAACAAAAAAGGGTATTACTTGTAAACTTCTGGGGCTGAGAAATCTCAGACTCAATTTAGCATTAATTTAACATTTTCAGGGGTAAAATACAGAATTAGAAAGCAGAAGACAATCTCATCCCTCCAGCCACCCTCCCAGCCTGGTGTGGGTACACTAGAAAACCAGAGATTGTGTTCCCCACACAGTTTAGTAGTCACTTCTTACATAGCTTTTATTCCTGTAGAAACCCGAACTTTTTATTGCACAGTAAAGAACTTCACACTGCACAGTGAAGCAACCTCACAAGAGTAGGCAGCCCCCTGCTTTATGCTGATTCTCAGTTTTAGCTCTGACTTAGTTAGCAAAACAGCTTTTGGAAATTAGAGCTCAGAAGATTTTAATACCCTTGGTCATGAGAAGCAATAAATTGCCTGACAAATATTTCATCCATTAGGCAAACGGGAGACTAAGGCCAGCTGTGTATGAAAAAAAAATAACCACCCTGTGTTTTGACGGAGCCCAATTGTCTAGGCAAATACCAGGAATGCTTTGACGATTGTTACAGTGAATTTCTTGGACAGGACAAAAAGGTTGCAGAGCTCAATTAGGTTTATGCCACGATGTCAATGATGATACATTTAGCTCCATCAAGCCTCAGAACATCACTTCTGAATAACTCTAGGAATGCTTGAAAACTGTTACAATCATAAAACTTGTGGGAATGGGCAGGAGCTGAATCTGAGATTTAGGTCATAATGTTAAACATAGTTATTTCCATTCCACCTAAGTCATACTTCAGACCTCTAAGACCTTATCTGGAGCTTGTCATAAGATTTATTGTAAATGTCTGACCCTTTCTAATCTTCAAGTTTTCCTCTTTGAAATGAACCACTGAATTTACTGAGATATAAATTTGAGATATAAATCCCAGATCTAAACTATCCTACAAAATAAATTCTGCAGATTTGTTTTAGCTTTTGTGTCATTTGTGGCAAAAGTAATAACAAAGTTTAATAAATGCATTGTTTAAAATAAACTGTTCTCTGCTTGGAGGAATAGAAACAATAATAAAGGGCTTAGAAAGCCAGTGGCAAGCAATTTCTGGCAAGTTCCTTCTAGTTTTATGTTTGAAATACCAGAGCAGCAGCAATAAAACACAAGTTTCCCCTACTTTTTGTAATTAACTAGAAATAATATGCTCAGGAATTCTGAAATTAATAAAAAATGAAATTAAATAAAAATGTGACACTAATCATGAAGCCAGCTACTTCAATCTTATAGAAATATTCAAGATCGTATGAAGTGTTCTAAAATGTTATATTAAAATTCCTTCTTCTCACCCCTCAAAGAAAAGGAATACTGGATAGATAGAAATAAATTCAGTCTGAAAGTTTGATACTAAACTTTCAGAAACCAGGACTTTTCACAGCGATTTGGTAGAGCTATGTGATCATATTTCAGGTATTTTGACTGGACCTTTTAGAGCACAGGGATTGCTGTTCTAAAAATACCTAACTCCTTGGAAAGAGAGGCTAGAAACAGAAAAGGAACGAACATGCAGAGCTAAGAACGAAGAACTGTTCTGAAGTACTGTGATCATTTTCCTGTGTACTATTTTCCTAGGACCAGGTCTTTTTTAGCCATCATGTTGTCCAGTATCAGCAGGAAAATACTGTTGTTTTATCTTCAGAAGTCTGAGGAAAAATCAGTGGGTTTAAGTTTGCCTATCAAAAAACATTTACTGTGTCAACAATCATCCTTGTCCTGCTGTATTGCATTATCCAAAATTATATTCCATTAACAGAACAGTATATTAATAAATACTAATTAAATCAGAAAAATAATTATAGTAACTAAAACATTTGATCCACAATATGTGGCACAACTCTACCTGAATTATACAAGGATAGATTTTTTCTTCTGTTGTAAAATTGAGCTTTATCTTTGCTTACATATTTTAGAATGCTTTCTACTGCATAGTGTATTTTATTTTGACTGACAGGAAGAACTTGATAACTTTTTTATTATGGACATCAGATGTTTAAGACATTGTTATACTGGAGTGAATCCAGGGTATAGCCACTAGGATGGTCAAGGGCTGGAGCACTTGTCCTTTGCAGAGAGATTGAGGCACCAGGGCTTTTTCAGCCTGGAGAAGAGGTCAGGGCAGGGGGACACCTAAAAGCAGCCACATAGTTATGGGAAGGCCAGCAAGGACACATACCCAAGCTTTTCACAGCAGTGAGTGGTTTGAGGATAAGAGGACATACACGTACACATGAATTAAACCAGGCAAGTTCAGACAGAATAACTTTTTTTCCTGTGTGGACAGTTAAATAATGGGACAGATTGCCCAGGCAGGAGGTACTGATTGGTCCTTACACATGTTCAAGACTCAACCGGACACAGCCTCAGGCATCCTTGTCTTACCTCAGACCTGACCCTGCTTTCAGCAGGAGGATGGACTAAAATCTTCCCAAGGTGCTTCCCACCTGAATTACGTTATGTCTCTATGAGCATAATACATTAATATTATATAGATATGAAATATCTATATATTAGTAGATATGAAAAGTGTACTTTTACTGTTTTATCCAACCTGTGCACAGAACAACCTGAAAAAAGCATGGGAATGTCCATGGACAGGTAAATTGCTCCTCATGGATAAAGTATGTTATTTGTTTACCTTTTTTTTAATTTTTCTTGATTCAAATATTGGTACTCTTTATTTCAAAGTGATAATTAGTATTTATAATTATTATAATAGATGCATAATATATTTTATATATTTTAAATATACATAATATATATATAAATATAATGCATTAGTAAATAAATTTAATTTTAATTAAACCTCTGTAGTCTTTTTCCCCTCCTCACTTTTTGTTCTAAGACATGTTCAGTTCTGACCCACTTCTGGGTTTATACTTTTACTTTCTGTGCTGTTCAAAAATCCAAGAATATAAGCAGCAGTATATTTTAAATAATAATGGTTCCTCTAAAGCCTGAAGCTCTGTAGAAAATGTACCATTGGGAAATGGGTGTCCTCAGTACCCAGTGTTGCATGAAGTCAAAGCAAAGAGGTCGCCCTTGCTCCAAAGGATTTCTATCTAAATACATCAGAGCAGACAACAGTCACATATAGACAGAAAAAGATGAATTATAGGGAAATTTAACTGTTCAGTTCCACCAGCAGTGACCTTTCTGGTAGGCATCTTTGAGCCTACTTATTTGCAGTTTTGGGGGGAATCTGAGTTTTACATCTCTAAAGAAAGAGTATGGGTTGATCTGGATACTCTTTCCCCCCCCCCCCCCCCCCCCCCCCCTTTTTTTCCAGAGAACACATGTTTACATGGAATTTCCTGTAATTCAATTTGTGGCCATAGCTTCTAGCCCTGTTACTGGGTAACTCTGAGAACAGCCTATCTCTGTCTTTTTTACACCCTCCTGTCAGGTATTTATAGGTATTGCTAAAGTCCCCTGAGCCCCTGAGCTGAACAAATCCTGCAGTGGGTAGGGCTTCTCATGTAAGAGGCAGTTCACAGCTCACTCAGACTCACCCATGTGTCATGTAGAAGACATGGTCATGACATAAGAAATCTGCAGTAGCATCTGTGAAGCTATACAACTTCTAAGCTGAATGTGGCAGGGTTATAACTTGAATTGCAGGCAGAATAGTAGATGAATTTATCAAGGATGAAGGTTATTTCAAACTGTATTTGGTTTGCATGGCAAGGTTTTGATGGTGGGGGGAGCTGCAGGGGTACATTCTGTGGAAAGACATCAGGAGTTGCCCACATGTCGGACAGAGCCAGTTTCAGCTGGCTCCAAGGTGGACCCACGGCTGGCTAAAGCTGAGACAACCAGTGATGCTGGTGGCACCTCTGTAATAACATGATTAAGAAAGGGTAAAAAATGTTGTGTACTAGCTGTGACAGTACTGAGACAAATGTGAGAAACAGCCCTGCAAACACCTAGAAGGAGGTACTCCATGTACTAGAACAGATTCCTCTGCAGCCTGTGGAGAAGACCACAGTGAAGCAGATTGTCCCAATGCTGCCTACGGAGGACCACAGTGCAGCAGATACCCACCCTGCTGCCAGGGAGGGACCCCACACCAGAGCAAGTGGATATGCCCTGAAGGGAACTGCAGCCCATGGAGAGCCCATGCTGGAACAGGCTCCCAGCAGGAACAGAGGCCTATGGGGGACCAATACTGGAGAAATCTCTTCCTGAAGGACTGCAATCCATTGAGAGGACCTATGCTGGAGCAGTTCTTGAAGCAAAGTCCTGTGGGAAGGACCCACACAGGAGCAGTCTTTCCCCATGTTGGAGCAGGGGATGAGTGTGAGGAGGAAGGGCTGGCAGAGAAACAGAGTTATGAACTGACTGCAACCCCCATTCCCCATCCTGCTGCACTGCTTGCAGGAGGGGGAGGATGTAGAAGAGATGGGAATGAAGTTGAGCCTGGGAAGAAAAGGGAGGTGGGATGAAAATGTTTTTAGTACTGTTTTTATTTCTCACTATCCTAAACTGCTATTAACTGGCAATATACTAATTTAATTTCCCCAAGTAGAGTCTGTTTTGCCCGTGATGGTAACTGGTGAGTGATCTCTCTACCCTTACCTCGATCCAGGATCTTTTCCATTGTATCTTCTCCCCCTGACCTGTCGAGAATGGGGCGTGGTAGAGCACCTTGGTGGCTGCCTGGTGGCCAGCCAAGGTCAGCCCACTGCAGAAATCTACTAGGATTTTAACTTACAAAGAAGGCTGAGATTTCATTTGGGACAGAATTAAATTAATCAAAACATGCACTTCTGAGACAACAATAAGTATAGCTCTGTTCATGTAATATTAAGTTGAGAAAGAAGAAAACAAGAGCAAGTAGGAAAGAATCCTGAGAAACCCCAGCTGAAAGCTGAAAGAAGTTACTAAGTTTTTCCAAAGACTGACAGTTGGAAAGCATGGTATCTTCAAAGGCAATTATTTTTTTTAAAAAAAGAAAATGCTGCAGACAAACATCGTGCTGGATTTCTGAGGCCCATTTGAGAATTTTATAGCCTGTCAAAATTAACATTAGAGGCTAATAGCATGAAGGCCCAGGACAAATGAGAAATCTTCGCCACCAGTTTTTATTTGACATTTATAGGGTACTAAAGAGACAGTTTGTGACTCAAGGAAAATAAATATTTGCTCAAGATCTTCTTATAGGAACTATCACTTTTAATTGAACAAAATAGTACTTGAAGATGTGGACCAAACTGGCATTAAACTTTAGCTTTCATTTAAAATATATATTTTAAAAAATCCCTTTTTGTTTAACTTCAAATTTCCTTGTTCAAAAGGAACAGAACTAGAAAGTCCCTACGTATATATTTCATTTACCTGAAACGATGAGACTCAAAAAGTATACTTTGTGTGAGACTTCCAACACAGGGCTTTACTTAAGCATAATTCTTTACTGTCAGTGTCTTGTAAAAATAATAATAGTAAGTATTTTTTTTACAATGGTCTACACTGAAGTTTCAGGCCTAGCTATTTCTCCATATTTAAATTTGTATCACCCTTTATCTTCAGTAATGTTTGCAAAGTAAAATAAAATAGAGAAAATAATTAGAGAGAGAATTCTACAAATATTTGGTCTAAGTTTCATTTAATTTATCTTTGTTCTCTTTCATGAATATTTCAGTTACTTTGTTTAGAGGAACAACTATTCTCAGTGAGCACATTTCTCAGTATTTGTACTAGAAATGTTTGTGTACATATTCAGAAAGACCTCATTCCATATGGCTCACAGTAGCAGCAATAGCTAACCTATAATTATAATCAAAATTTTACTCCAATTAAAACTCTTTAAAAAAATAATATTTTTATTTAATATCCCTTTATTTTAGAACTTTTCATTAATACTTAATTGTGAGATTATTGTCATTAATTTTGTCTATGAAGTTCTTTAGCTGAATTCACGTTAGTTTTTTAAACAACTGCACAACTTTCCATTGACCTTTTTTCAAACAAACAGGGAATTCAGCTAGATGTCATTTCATTTAGACAAGCCAGACATGTAGAGGTTAATATTCATGTCTCAGCAGGCAATAGAAATGGTGCCAGCAAAATGAGATGGGTTAATGATAAGCTTAAATATATAAATGGATGGAAGTTTAAGCATATATGTATTGTATTTGAAACCATTTGTCTATGAAAAAACACTAAAAGCTTAAACTAATTACCTAAATATTAGTATATATTCTCTGGTTGTTTCTCTTGCATCTGTTCTGTAGACTGACCATTTTTTCTAGGTCTTAATTTGGTGCTATTAGTCAGCTTCAGTAAAAATCAATAGAAAACAATAGTTTGATTCCAAAATGCAGCGTGTATGTAATTTAACCACAGTTTCCATTATTACAAGGGCAGGGGGAAAAAGAGGGGGGGGGGGGGGGGGGGAAGGAAAGGAATGATCTTTTTGTAAAGATAAATATTTCAGGAGTCTACATTTAAAAATAGCAACAAAAACATTCACTGACTTCTTTTTATTTTAGATTGCAGGATCAGCTCTGTTACCATCACACCCTGTCAGTCTGTTTATCCTTCAGCAGGGATAGGAAAAGCACTGATGGAACTGGACATTAAATTAGAGAGGGAACACATATGGTGAAAATGCTGTTGAACACCAGCATATAGGGAATAAATAAATCTTTAATGAACCAAATCTGTCACCTCCAATTACTGCTTTCTTTTTCTTGACCCCATGTCTTCACAGGCTCCCATGAGACCAGGTTCTTACATGAAAAGAAATGACAACAGATAACTCTAATTGTCTGATAGCGAAATATATTTTTGGGTTTGTTTACTAAACAGAGCAGCTAAAAACAGCTTGAAACTTTAAAACTTAAAAAGTTTCACTGATATAAAACTGAGCTATGTTCTACCATGGACTGTCAAAAACTGCTCAGGTACCACATACATGGATGGATGCAACAACACTGCAGGCAGTGTGGTTACCTACAGCTATTATAAGAAAGGGACATAAAGATTCTGTTGTAACCTTCCTCTCCATGTAGTTAACTAGGAGGAGAAGATCCTTGTGATTATAATATAGGAGTAGGATTAAAAAGTATGAATGGCCTAAAAGATACTGCTAAAAATTTCTTATGATATGTCCATGTCTTGTATGTGCCACATACAAGTGGCAAGCTGTGAACGAGCATTTAAACAGTTTATCAGCCTTCATTCAGGTCTCTAACCTGTTTAGTGTATGAGAAGCTCCATCTGCTTAAAATTACCGGCAAAAATACTTTCTAAAGGCCTAAAACCATATAACTGCTTGTGTCAAACATGGCCTTTTTGCTGTTTTGACTATAAAATGCAAAAAGAAGCCAATAAAAAGGAATTGTTGCTCTTAAACCTCCTGACAAATCTGTTAATGCAAGACTCGCATAAAGCAAATTTGTCCAGTAAGAGAGGAATTTAAGTGCCTATGTTTTTCCTCAGTATCATCCTTCTGAGGCTATCCTGATGACCATCGCACCATCAATATGGAGTTGCTAACCTGCCTCCCATCCCATTGCTGAAGCCACATCAATGTCAAGTTAATGGAAAAATAACAGTCCCAAAAAATTAGGAACAAAGGAAGTTTTTACAGCTCATATTCAGTATTAAATGGAACATTCAAGACACTGAAGTAATTTGAAGGGCAGAGAGGTAGTTTGTTTTGTGGTGCTGTTTCTCTAGAACACATAAATAATTAATAAAAAAGGGACTGGTCTTGAGTAAAAAGAGTAATACCTATTTATGTAAATCTGGGAGATGTTTCAGACTTTCAGTCCCAGTTTCTCAAGTATGTGTTTGAAGGTCAGAATATGTGGTTTCAGGTAGATACATAGCCCTCTTGGGGCTTTTAGATTTAAAGATGCTTAAGCCTCCCTTGCAGTTAACATGATGTCTGTTGTCCTCATCCTCATTTCTAGGTACCTCACTCAATTGACTCTCTGCATGAAGAAATCCAGTTGAAGACAAAGTCTTCAGGAAATGTTCGGACCATCTGTTTTTATGCATAGATAGACTGCTTGAATAAAGGGGGTAAAGGAGACTGGAAAATGTACAAAGCACCTTAGAATAATGAGACAAGAATTGCAGTTTCTACCAAAAAAAAAAAAATTAATCTACTGTAAACACTGATGTAATTGTGTTATGTGTTCCATGTAAACCTGGAAAATATGGGGAAAAGCACAATGTAACAGAAAAATATGGAATAATGTGTAAGTACATAATTAAAACAATTATTACCCTAATTGTTTAGAATTTAACTTGCATTATGGCAGATCGGCATATAAATATATAAGACAAGAAATCTGTTTTGTCTTGCATCAGGCACTTCTGTGTTAAACATTCTTTCTTTACTAAATCTTTTCAGTTGTTTGGAGAATTGTTAACAATGACAAAGATTCTTAAGGATTTATATATTGTCATAGACAAACTGATACTGTGCTCTGACGTGCCGATAATACTGTACTGTACCTTTATTCAGAAGGGACAAAATGTAGGGTGTCAGAAGAGCCATTGCTAAAATTTATTTTTCAAAAAGTAATTTTAAGGTAGTGGCCATGGTCTATATTTGTGCATGCTTACATATCTGCATAAATTGTTTAACTTATGTCCATCATATTGATGCTTCCTAATATCTCTGAACCAGTTGAACATTGTGCAGGAACCATTTCTGTCCATATGTTTGCATATGGCTGAACTCACCATTCATTCAATAATTATATTGAGCTGTCAGAAACTGTTTAGACAGGAAGGGTATAACTCATTTTCCTCCTTTACATCTTTTCATTGCAGGCTGTTGTTGAGGAAAGGAAAACTGACTGCTTGCTTGGCTGTCCAAGCGATTTGCTCTGGGGTACACTAAGAGCTCAAAGTTTCTCAGTAGTGCAAGCAAAATTTGGTTTTGAGGTGACAGCAACATTAATTTAAGGAGAAACTGTGGTATATTAGTATTTTGGAAGGGTGATGGCAGCAGGGAGAGATTTGACAAGGTTTAGAGCTGTTTTTAGCAGGTCATGAATGAGAAAGGGAGTCTGAAAAAGCTGGAAGAGTTTCCAGGGAATGAGGTGAAACTGGAAAACTTCTAGAGAGCTGTAGCTTGATGGCAGAACTCTCTCTTCCTCCCTTTCCTTAGTCTTCTTCATGTCTTTTTAATATTCCACATTCTTTCTTCCTTCTTGGGGATATGAGGCACAGCTACTATCTTGTCCTTTTCCACTTCCTTCTTTGGCAGATGATCCCCATCCATATCAGACGACCCTTTCTCTCACAGTTCCTGTCTGATCTCCCTGTAAGCTCACTTCTCCCCATTTCCCTATGAGCAGCTATCTTCACTCACTACATCTGCTGCCTCTGCAGCAGCCCCAGCACACTCTCCTCTGTGGCCATGCAGCAAGGAAAGGGAAGAACATAGCATGGCACTACTACTAGTAGAGGGTGGGCTGGGAGAAAGAGCTATGGGAAGCAGAGCTTTCTTTGTCTCTCTTACGCTTAGAGAGACGGAGGAGATGTAATGAGCCATGCCACATGCCCTCAATTTTCCTTTAAATTGAAAAAGAAAACTGAGAAATGGTTTTACAGGACATGTTGGACACATAATTAATCTATATCTCATAGGGAACAGGAAAAAGAGAAGTTTACTGTCTTGTGTGACTTTTAGAACAGACCTTTTTACAAACAGTTTTATGATGGGTATTATTGAGCTTTTCTGTTAGACATGCATGAAAAATCATGGTGTTGTGAAACAAGGAAATGACTAAATCTTGTTTCAATATATTAAAATGTGCTGTGCTTGTTTGACTTTGTTTCTACAATGCTTTGGAGTATTTTTGAAGAAAGGTTGGATTTTGAAAGTAGTCAGTGCCTTTTAAATAAGATTGCATAATAAGTAAAATGATAATTGGACAATGAAGATATTAGAATGCTTAGTAGTCCAGCAGTTTTGTCACTTGAGTACTATCAAGGTCAAAAGCACCTGCCTCAGTGTCATTACTAATCTGCAGGTCACTCCTCCCTCCATGTTTTTTGTGCTATAACTGCATGGAGAAGGCATAATTTCACTGGCATTATACCTGCTTTTTAATGGAGTTCTGACTAGTAACAATTATCTGTCTACAGAAGTGTAAAAGCAATGCTTGTAATTAGGCTTTCCTAACATTTTTCATCATTAAAGAAACTTACAACCAAATACCATAGAAAATAGAAGCTTAAGGGAGGAGTTTATCAGAAGGAGATTGATGACAGAGTATTCATTACAGTCACTACTTTTGTTAACTGCAAATTATTGAAAGGCAAGTGAGTATTCAAGCACAGCACCACTGTTTTACTCATTATTAAACTCGTTCCTTGATATCTGTCTTGGCCACTGTAAGAGGCAGGATAACAGTTTAGATAGACCTTCCTCCCAATCCAGTAAGCTACTTTTATGTTATGTCTTTATTTTAGGGGTGTTTTTTCCATGTTTGTGTGCTTGCTTTTGAAGGAGGGAGGGACAGAGCCAGCATCTGTTCTGTTTACAGCAAGCCTCTAAAGCTTTGTATCCCCTGGGGTAAAGAAGTACCTTTTCTTTGTCACCTCTGAGTATAATGAGGCTTAGCTGTATGAAACACTATTTAATATTTTTTTTCCATTTATTACTTGTATCAAAATTTTAGGTTTTCTTCCATTAAAAAAATAAGTTATTTAATAGTGGTCCAAAACAATGAAAAGCTAGGGGATTCCAGATTTACAATAACTTGCGTAATCTTATTTAGGTTGCATTGTACCCTTAATTATCTTTGTCTTTAGTTATATGATAATATATTATATCTTTCCCACATTCCTTTTTGTCACATAATACAATCATTGGCTTTCCAGTCAGTTGCAGATGTGCCATTTCTAGTGCCTCAGTACCTGAGTAGTTGTATTTATAAATATAATTTGGGTGATTTGCAGTATTGCAGACAGTAGGTTACCTGTCAGAAGCCTCCTTCAGTGAAGAGTGGAGGCAGGATCCTCCAGGATGCCTTGCTAGGTCAGAGTCTTGCACATTTGCTAAAGGTAAGCTAGGAAGACTTGACTCATTCCATTTAGACATGTGACCATGACACCTAAGTTAATTGCCATGACTTCTGTGGTTCCTTTTGTAGTCAGTGACTATACAGGAGAAAAGACTTCTCAATAATTAGGCAAGATGGGTCTGAATTTGTATTTGCACTTCAGCACATGCTGCTGAATCAGCTAGTATAAATTCTTCTTCCCAGCCCTTACTTGACTGTATACTGAAAACTTAGCATCATCCCCTATTGTTTTTCCCTCCATGGGTTCTGTGCTGAAATTACAGATCAAAAAAATTCATGAAGTTCATGATGGTAAAATGGTCTGGTATGATGTCTCAGAAATATGTGAATATTTAGATGTATGAATGAGAAACTGAGAATAACAGACAACCATTTCTCACCTGGAAATTAGTATCACTGCTAGATGAGCAGGTAAAGACAGGGAAAACCTAACTTAGTAAAAGTAATCTTTCCTCAGAAATTGTGTGGGTTCCTTAATTCTTACACAATACATACATTTATAAATACAGAACGTTTTGATTGGAGCCAACTAATGACAGGTACATAATTTAGTGTCTGGAGAACAAAAATATAAGAGCCAGCCAGGCAGAATTCAGATTCTAACATTTGCTTAAGTTTAATGGAGATGAAGGAGCTGTAAGACATTTTCATGCTCCTCATCAGGAAGGACAGACCTTGTTACAGGTATGACACATTCCTTATCTTCCCGTGCATTTATTAGCATTTTTACATTCCACCATGATGCTACAATAAACATACAGGGTAACAATTCATACTCCTCCTTTCTCTCCCTGAGATTTTCTACTGTCAACTGCTCTGTTTAGCCACAGTGATCTCCCTGCATGACAGGCTGGGTCAGATGGGGTGGTGGCATTTTTCCACTAGCTTCAGCCTATCTCCACTAACACCCTTTCCAAAAGTGCTTGATTAGTTCATGGTGTGTGAAACTCAGTTTCCAAATAAATTTTATCTAGATGCACATTTTTGTATTCCTCTTTACACATTAGCATTTACCTTCAGGAAAATATAACAGCATGTAATTATGCTACATGACAATATCTTAAAAAATAAATTAATACCCCCCCCCCCCCCCCCACCCCCCCGACATTTCAGAAGGAGAGCAGAGTATAGAGGCATAGGAGATCACTGGATCTCTGTTCACAGAAACACAGAATAGTTGAGGTTGTAAGGGACCTCTGG
Source organism: Falco punctatus (assembly GCF_963210335.1). Classification (NCBI taxonomy): domain Eukaryota; kingdom Metazoa; phylum Chordata; class Aves; order Falconiformes; family Falconidae; genus Falco; species Falco punctatus. The sequence continues at coordinate 50,566,965 of NC_137581.1, forward strand.
AGGTCACCTGGTCCAAACCCCTAACTCCAGCAGAGCCATCTAGGACCTGCGTGCCCAGGACCATGTCCAGACAGCTTTTGAATATATCCAAGATGGAGACTCCACAGCCTCCTTGGGTAATCTGTTGCAGCTCTTAGTCACCCTCATAACAAAAAAAAAGGTTGTCTGATGTTCAGAGTGAGCAGCCCAGAATGACACACAGGACTCCATGTGTGGCCTCACTAGTTCTGGGCAGAGGGGGAGGCTCACCTGCTGGTGAGATTCCTCCAAATGCAGCACAGACACCATTAGCCTTCTTTGCCACAAGGGCACATTGTTGGCTTATGGCCAACTTGTCAGTCAGCCCCCTGCATATACTGACCACAACTGTTAAATTTAGTTGCTTAAAAATGATTACATTCTCCAGTTGTTTACAGGAATTCTTCGGTGCTATTACAAATTAATTTTTAAAATCCTTTTGAAACACATGCAATTGCAAGACGCAATAAATTTAGCATAAGCCCCTATCATGGATAAAAATACAGAAAAATAAATATCTTCCCTAAACTCATAAGTAAGCTTTTATATAAAGTTCCAGTGTTTTAATATTTCCATAAATGAGTTACTATTGCAAACCAAAACAAATGAATTTTAATATTTAAGATCTGTAGATCTTACTATGTGGAATCTTTGATGCATCATTCTAAAAATGGCAATGTTACAGGCCTTTTGAAGCACTTAGAGAATCTATTGAAGGTGTGTCCCTTGCTGGAGGCAGATTCCTTATATACTTTTATAAGAACCTGTTTATATCTTAAATCTTGAAATAGTTTTTTTTTTTAGGCTGCAGTCCTTCCTCTGGCAATGTTGTTTTTGTTTTGTTTTGTTTTCTTGTCTTTCATTATTATTAATCTGTTCAGAATGCTGAATCTGTGAAGTAGTCCTGACTAGCAAACATAGCATTCACTGATCCAAGCTTCTCCACTTAACACAACTATTTTTCTTTTGTGATCCAGAGAATGGAATTGCTATTCTAATTATCCAGACTCTCCTTACAGTAGAAAAATAAATAGGTTTCTTGTGGTGTGATTCAGCCTTTTTAAATGTAAGAAGCGCAAAAATATTCCTGAGCTAACCAAAACAGGAGCCTGAAGTGACTGCTGCACGTATAGGTGTTTAGAGAGTAGATATTAAAATGTTAGGCTAGTGTTGAACTGCACTCAGAATACGAGAACAAGAACTTATCTCAGTTTATTCCACTGGAGATATACGAATAACTTAAATTTACATCTGTGGGACTTCACAAACATACCTGGACCTTCAATCTTACAACGAGTCTGTGGGTGGTGAAAACTTGTAAGAACTGAAGCTTGCTCAGCCTACAGTTGGCAGGAAAGCCAGAGAAAAGATTCTATGAAATGTAGTACTAAGAAGCTGCCTAAAATAATTCTAATATTACACTAGAGAAAATGTACAAAGGAATATTCTTTGTTTCATTAAAAAAAGTCCACTGATATGAAGAAACAGTTTGCCAACTCAAACAGCATCAGGCTTTCTCTCTCTCTCTGAGATACTGGATTATCAGATATTGCTGATAAGACTCCTGACACAGCACTTGAAAGTCTTCCCTCTGTCCCTCAGTCTAGGCTCGTTGCTCCTCCTACCAGCTGTGCAGCAAAGAACATACTTTAAAACATAGAAATTGCTCATAATAGCAGAGAACAGGCTGTTCTTCCTCCAGGTACAGCTTGGCTGTAAGAGATGAATACATTTTTCTAGAAGAGAAAGAATGGTATTCTATGCCAGCTCCATCCTTTCCCTTGAAGAGGAAGCAGTAACTATAGGCTAAAAGCTTTGTGCAAGGATCATAACCATGTATCACAACCTCCATACAGCAGTCAGTTAATGAGAATACTTTAGCCTAAGTGGGAGCCAGTGTCTGAACCAGGATGAGCTTGACTTCATCATTATTTACATGACTGTCCACACAGTCTACTAATTAAAACATGCATAAGGCTAGGTAGAATTCTAGCCTCCAACTCTTTTCTGCACTGCAAGGCAAAACAAGGTCTCACAGAGCAGATGGAGTTTTTCACAATAGACAGGGATGGTAGAATGTTATTGAATTAGCATAGACATATAGTGACCCGATCAGGAGAGAGCCATAGTGCATTCTGTGTGTCCCTGGGAGAAGCAATATAAGTGTGGAACACATTTTCTCCCTAATCCACCCAGCTGAATTTAGTGTCAACTCAGCTGGGCTGAAAAACTTGGGACCCGATAAGATCTCTCCCCTAAATGACAGAAATGTCATTGTCTGCCTTATTGCAACATTGCAATCTATTACAAGAACACAAGTTAGCAGTTTTGGGGGGTTTGTTTCATTTTGGTTGGCTTTTTAAACAAAGAGACAAAACGAGTACAATTAAGGAGGGATTTCCATGTTGCAG